>NC_143039.1:58898614-59013614 GCF_057628025.1 Oncorhynchus mykiss
TACAACTTGATTGGCATCCACCTATGGTAAATTAAATTGATTGGACATGATTTGGAAAGGCACACACCGGTCTACATAAAAGGTTCCACAGTTGACAGTGTATGTCAGAGCGAAAACCAAGGCATGGGGTCGAAGGAACTGTCCATAGAGCTCCGAGACAGGATTGTATCGAGGCACAGATCTGGGGAAGGGTACCAAAAAAAAATGTCTACAGCATTGAAGGTCCCCAAGAACACAGTGGCTTCCATCATTCTTAAATGGAAGAAGTTTGGAACCACCAAGACTCTTCCTAGAGCTGGCCGCCCGGCCAAACTGAGCAATCGGGGGAGAACGGCCTTGGTCAGGGAGGGGACCAAGAACCCGATGGTCACTCTTGACAGAGTGCCAAAGTTCCTCTGTGGAGATGGGCGAAAATTCCAAATAGACAACCATCTCTCTGCAACACTCCACCAATCAGGGCTTTATGGTAGAGTGGCCAGCCACTCAGTAAAAGGCACGACAGCCACATGACAGCACAAAGTACAGAGAGATCCTTGATGAAAACCTGCTCCGGGGCCTCCCAAATGGCACAGTGTTCTAAGACACTGCATCGCAGTGCTAGCTGTGCCACTAGAGATTCTGGGTTTGAGTCGAGGCTGTCGCAGCCGGCCACGACCGGGAGACCCATGGGGTGACGCACAATTGGCCCAATGTCGTCCGGGTTAGGGGAGGGTTTGGCCGGCAGGGATGTCCTTGTCCCATCGCGCAGTAGCGACTCCTGTGGCGGGCCGGGCGCAGTGCATGCTTACATGATCGCCAGGTGTACTCTGTTTCCCTCCGACACATTTGTGTGGCTGGCTTCCGCGTTAAGCGGCATCGTGTTAAGAAGCAGTGCGGCTTGGATGGGTTGTGTTTCGGAGGACGCACGGCTCTCGACATTCGCCTCTTCTGAGTCCGTGTGGTAGTTGCAGCAATGGGACAAGACTAACTACCAAATCGATACCACGGGAAAAACATGTTGTTTTTTTTAAATAAAGAATTTACAACAAAAGAACCTGCTCCAAATTGCTCAGGACCTCAAACTGGGGTGAAGGTTCACCTTTCAACAGCACAATGACCCTAAGCACACAGCCAAGACAATACAGGAGTGGCTTTGGGACAAGTCTCAATGTCCTTGAGTGGCCCAGCCAGGGACCGGACTTGAATCCGATTGAACATCTATGGAGAGACCTGAAAACAGCTGTGCAGCGACGCTCCCCTTCCAACCTGACAGAGCTTGAGAGGACATGCAGAGAAGATTGGGAAAAACTCTCCAAACAGAAGTGTGCCAAGCTTGTAGCATCATACCCAAGAAGACTCGAGGCTGTAATAATTTCCAAAGGTGCATCAACAAAGTACTGAGTAAACAGTCTAAATACTTATGTAAATGGGATATTTAAGTTTATTTTGAATCAATTTGCAAAAATGTCTAAACCTGTTTTTGCTTTGTCATTATGGGGTATTGTGTGTACATTGATGGGCACACACATCCCTGGGTCAATCCTCTTTTCAGTTCACTGCAGCTAGCGACTGGAACGAGCTGCAACCAAACCTCAAACTGGACAGTTTTATCCTAATCTCTTCATTCAAACACTCAATCATGGACACCCTTACTGACTGTTGTGGCTGCTTTGTATGATGTATTTTTGTCTCTACCTTCTTGACCTTTGTGCTGTTGACTTCACCCAATGTTTGTACCATGTTTTGTGCTGCTACCATGTTGTTGTCATGTTGTGTTGCTCCCATGCTGTGATGTCATGTGTTGTTGTGCTGTCTTTTGTTGTTGTCTTAGGTCTCTCTTGTTGTGATGTGTGTTTTGTCCTATATTTATATTTTATTTATTTTTAATCCCAGGCCCCCGTCCCCACAGGAGGCCGTTTGGTAGGCCGTCATTGTAAATAAGAATTTGTTCTCAACTGACTTGCCTAGTTAAATAAAGGTTAAATAAATACAAAATAAATAGAATAGGGGGGAACACTTTAATAAATTTTAGAATAAGGCTGTAACGTAACAAAATGTGGAAAAAGGTCAAGGGGTCTGAATAATTCCCGAATGCACTGTATGTATCATGGTTCTCTTTGCATTGTAGATTCGACATGGCAAGCTAGCTACCACTCTGGCTAGTAGTGGCTACATATAACCAACCTCCCCAAACGCTTCAAGCTCATCTACTGTCTTTCAAGAGAGCAAATTGGGTGGGAAGGGAAAAAAAAAATATATGCAAAAGGTAGATTTATTCATGTCAATATATCCCAGGACATTGTGTTATTGATACAGCATTGCAAAAAGTATTAATCCACCTGAAAATAGCCTATATGATATCTCTGTAGTAGTTAAGGAATAGAATTACCTGCTTTCCTTGCATCTCTTTCAGCACAATTTCATCCTCCTTCTCAGTTTTATTATCTGTGGCCAGCTCATCAAAGAACTGTGTGAGAACAATGTTCACACATTTTATTAAAATGTTCACATTGAAGATTACATTTTCTTTCTCGCCACATTCAATTAACTCAAAAATATCCACAAGAGGTATAACTACTCACACTCTTCTTCCCCTTTTTATCCTTCTTTCCTTTCTTTACTGATTTTTCTGAAGAGAGGGGAGATCAAATTTAGGTACAAAGATGAGAAAGTTGGGTCATCAACATACGGATCCACTGAATGACAAAAGAGAGTGGCCAAATGAGCCAGAAGGGAGGCAATGCCTTGACAGCCAAGACAATGCCTTGTACAAGGGGAGCGTAGGGGTGGCACATTTTCAGAATTACTTTTGGCAACACAGCAGTTCTTCAAACAATGCATACTAGCTATGACCTAGCTACGTTATCCTTCATGACTTGAATTATGAATTAATAATTCATTAATAACTAGCTACGACCCCGAGTTTATTACTCTTCCTCAAACGACTCGTCACTATTTTAAATGTCGAGCTGTCTCTACTTGAGAACAAGGAATAATTTGTCTGACACAATTACATGGCATGTTGTGTTGCTACCATGCTGTTTCGCTGCCATGCTGTGTTGCTGCCATGCTGCGTTGTCGTCGTAGGGTCTCTCTTTGTGTAGTGTTGTCTCTCTTGTCGTGATGTGTTTTGTCCTATATTTTTATTTAATTTGTTTATACTTTCAATCCCATCCCGCAGGAGGTATTTTGCCTTTTGGTAGGCCGTCATTGTAAATAAGACGTTATTCTTAACTGACTTGCCTAGTAAAATAAAATAGCAAGCTGTTAACTAACGTAGCTTCCAGCTAGCTAGTTAACCATCACTAATGTCACACTATGTTGTCAAAATACAGCATATCGCATGACAGCCAGGACAGATACTTGTTAATCAAAGATCACTGACTGAGGCACATTAGCTAGCTAATAACGTTTTATCTTAGCTAACAGTCTATTGCAACGGCTGAAAAAGACTCAGTTGTAACCATTAGCTTAGTTGCTGGCAGCATTTAGATACCTGCCACCGCTGATGGTGCTACTGCTCCCTCTTCTCCTTCCCATTCTGCGTCTTCTTTCGCTTTCTTGGGCATTTTCTGCTATTTATTTATACGGATATTAACAGAAAACCAACGACTTTATCTTAAAAAAATAACTTGAACCCGGTGGTAAGAGTGGCTGTCAGAGAAGAGCAAGTGTTTTATCACAACACATGCGGTTTGAGATTTTTCCATTCGTTGACGTAGCGACAGCACCACTGAGTTTCAGTCGCCCTTTGACGTGTGAATAACGAGTAAAGCAATATTTCACAGCGCCACTGGTAGGCTTGTCTAAGAATTGTATGCAATCGCTTGCGAGCACAAACAAACGTTTTTAATAGTGAAATAATATTTTTTTGCACGCATAGGATAGGTCTTACAGAATTATATATTTTCTCACTATATGGCTTGAAAGTTTCATAAAAAATGTAGTCAAGAAAAAGACCTACAAAACAAATGTACAGCAGATTTCGATGTATTGCGATTATATATATATATATATATATATAAAATATTGCCTATGGTTTTATAACATTTATTGATAACGATTTATATCGATATATTCATTCTGAGTCTAATGAAAGGCACATTTTCCTCCAATCAGCGCTACGCAGGTGTATGACGTGTGGGTGTTCCTGCGCTCGCGTGCTGCTGGACAAGGACATCGGGAGATGGAATGACATTTGTGTAACGCTTGATAGCTTCCCATTTCGAAACATTACGTGGGATATCAAAGTAAAACACCTGACTTTGAGGATTATTGTCTTACTATCTGGTCATTGCTAAACAGACTAATTGCAGTTTCGATCCAATTCGCTTCTGACACAGCAGGTATGCATGTTACTGTTAGATAGCTAACGTTAGCTAACCCAATATGCTAATCACGGGAGTGTGTTAACCATGGTGATCTAACTACTCGCATATCAACTAACTAGGTAGCGAGCTAACGTTAGCTTGCGTTTTCTAACTAGATTGAGGGGTCCCAATATTCATAAATCAATTAATGTATTTCCATACATACCACCTTCAAAGTTGAAGCATGGTTCATTTTGTTTCTGGTCGTGCCGACAAGACTGTCACTCAAACCACCCGACGGTTGTAAATCAGCTGGATCTCATGTTATTTAAGTCTCCAATGGGGAATGGTACGTCATAGTATTGTATATCATTGAAGCTACGAGAAGGAACTGTGCTTGGTGTATTCTGGCTCTGTAATCATTAGTGAATATCGGTTGTGTAACCTTAGGACAAGAAATCAACAAATGTTGCCACGGTTAACAGTACACTGCAGAGACTGCTTACGGTATATGTATCAAATCACGGTTCTAAAGTTGTAGAAGAAACAAAACGATATTCGCTTCTAGTTATAGGTGGTTGTCGAGTTCAAATGTAGCAAATGACAGTGCCTTATTGGAAGGGAAAGACGTCTGAGTAGCAATTATGATCTTGTTGTTTGCTGTTTACGCCACTAACTGTCATATGCTGCTACTGGCATAGCTTTTTCGCGCTCCAAAATAGTTTAAGTAGGGTCAAATGAGGACTGACATGCTTCAAATCTGTTGCTCCTAGCACTCACAAGACGGTGTTTGTTGTGTTGTTTTCTTCATTCAGTTAAAAGTTGAATATTAGGTGTTCTAAAACTTTTGACCAGTAGTGTAGGTCATATAGGTCTTGATTTACAGCCTAGCATCCTACACATGAACTCACAACTGTTCCTTGAGTAGCCTACACATGCCCGCACCAGGCCATATGGACATATCATTGAGATGGCCTAACAATGACTGTTCACCCTCAACGGCCCACCCTAACCCTTTCTCTTTATCTAGATTTTTTATTTGGGATTGAGAGGGGACCAAGAAGATAAAGAGCTGGTCCTTCCTTGGGGTTGCTGTGGAATAATGCCCCTGGTGATTGGAGTTACACATACCCCCTGTTTGTGAATGGCTGCTTGTAGAGGGGGTGTCGCCTTGTGGGTGGGGTGTGTGAGGAGCCATGGCAAAAGGCAAAGGCAACAGTGCTGGAGTCTTGTTCAGGTATTGTCTTGACAGACAGGTCTACATTAATTAAATATTTAAATAAGAGCAAAGCTGGATCCAGATCTGGACCAGGCTATATAAGAGCACCTTATTGAAAATCTTTACTTGTCCCATGTGAATTTGCAGGCGATGGATGTGCAGTGGAGTGGACAGATCCAGTCGCTCAGCAGCATATCATGGGCCCTGGTTCCCCCAAACAGTCTGAGGTACCAGAACATCAAGCATCTGGCCCTGTCACACCCCTTCCACCATGCCAGCCAGGGCCAACCCCACAGCCAGAGGCCCCCGGACCTGGACGAGGACTGGGAAGAGACAGTAAGCCTGTGTGTGCTGGTGCAGCCTGGCCCTGGGGAGTGTGATGGCCAGCACACCCTGGTGGAGATGCCTCTATTTGGGCAGACTAAACTAGGTGAACTCCTGGCTACGGGAGGACTCAGTAGGCCCGTGGAGTTCCTCTTCCCCTTGACCACAGTGGACGGGAGCCGAGAGGATGACATCAGTGTTGGGACGACTAAGGTTCAGGCGGAAGGTTCCAAGACGATGATGAACGAGGGAGAGACGGAAACAGAAAAGAGGGAGAGAGGATCATTCCGGAGCCTGTTTGAGACAGAAGGATGTCCAGCTCCATTTATGAATGGATCTAGGTTCTACTGCTTCCACTGTCCTGGGATGGAGCCATTGCCTGGTTATGGGAACAAATCGGGCCATATGATTGGACTAGAGAAGGAGATGTCACTGTTGCTCCACACCTCTCTGTATAGTAGTTATGCAGAAAGAAAGACAGTCAAGGGGGGTCACAGCGACAGAAAGAGGGAGGACGAGGAGAAACTGGCATTGATGTATGAAAAGCTGAGAATTGAGGTAAGAGGGGTTTGTTAGGGGATGGCTGTTTGATGGCATACACTTCTATTTAGTTATTAGTATTGATGATCATTTGTTTGATTTGCAGCTTCCTAGTTTCTTTATGAAGAGTCATGACTACACCATGTACACAAATGATATTGAGTTCGTCAACTGTATTCTAAATGCCAAGACCAGGTAAATGCTACTTTGTCTACTTAGCAGTTTCCTTCCCGAACTGAAATGGAATTGACCCGAACCCTGATATTTATACATATGTAACTACATGCATATAAACCCCCAATAGGTCTATATTATAATACAGCTATACTGTATATCCTCTAGGGGCAGAGTTCTGTACCAGCTGAGCCTGTCTCTGTGGAGGCTGCTGTGTCTCTGTTACTATGCTGAGGCCCAGTTAGAGGTACTGAAACTGACCAAGCACCCAGAGGACAGGACCATCAAGGCCAGGTGGAGTGTCAGAGGACTGCCCTTTCTCTCTCTGCTGCTGAGATTCTACCGCAAGGACAAAACTGACCTCTACAGGTACAGAAACCTGACTGGGATCTGTTTAACTTTATACAATGTTCAGACAGAAATGTATTGATTTAATTTGGTATTGTGTGGAACGGATAGTGTTTTTAGTCAATGTTCCTCTTCACTGTTAATTCTATGATCATTCATACTCTAATAAACACTGTCTTTCAACAGGTCATATGATGCATTCTCTACCTTCTACCTTGGCCATGATGGACTCATACATTGTCACAAAGTGGAAAAAGTCAGTGGCCATGTGGTTTTCTGACTCAGAAATGTTTACAAATAGCTAAGAAATACCCTCAGGTTTTGTGCCTTGCCGAAACTGATCACCTCAAACTTGCTGAGTATTGTTTTTCCGTCTTCCTCCAGGTGATGAAAGCCCAGCCGCCAATTCTGCCCGGGGTGACCACTCTGTTAGCGGGAGCCCTCGTGTCCCTGGGGGTCCAGGAGCACCGGCCAGCCCTCAACCTCATGCCCCCCTTGCTCTCCTCCCGACAAGGCCGTGACTGATAGAGATGGAGGGTCTGGAGGAACGAGCATGTGTGTACCATGAGAAGTAACGGGGAGAGGGGGAGACAGGCAATCAGTGTGGAAAAAAGTTTCCCTATTCACCCATACAATGCCTGCTCTGAAAATAACTATCCAAAACCGTTCCCTCTCTGGACTCACACAGCAATAGAATAGCAGCTACTACTTTAGTTGAAATGCAATCCAGGACTTCAGTTTATCCAGTAAGTCAAGTCGATACCTTGAGTCAGTTCCTTGTTAACGCACAAACGATTGCACAGCGCTTGTGTGATGTTGAACCACCTTCTGGGCCTATACGCTCACACTACAGTCTGCTAAATGGCATATTATTGGACAAACCTATTTTCACTGCATTACATGAAGCCTTTATTGCTTTTTTTTTAAGCATCGTTTAAAAACAATTCATGCCGGATTAATATTTAAGTTAGACTGATTTCATTAATGAATCCATTTCTGTTGTGTGCCTGGGAACTGGGCACACATGTCACTGGTGAACGCGTTGATGTAACAGTTGGCACACAGCCCAAGGAACCCCGTATTGAGGCAAGACCACATTCTATATAGCCAGTTGGCCTAACAGACCCTATGATCAGTGTACCATCATTGAATAGGTTGCTTTATGCCATATGAATGCATGATGTCCGTCTGTATGAACTTCATGTCAATCTCATTGAGCCGTAACTTTCACAAACAACCCCATCCTACCCTGGTTAAACTGCTATGGTCCTTCCGTGTTGATTGCTAACTGGCTGTGAGGGACAGGCGAGGCAGCTGCGTTGGACCTGACCTCAGTTGCATGACAGGACTCTGGATTCAGGTTTCTAAAAATATGAATTTGTCAGTTCGGTACTGACACTATTTTCTGATGGAAAACAAGTGGCACCTGAACACTTGATTGGAATGACAGTTTACTTTCAGTTGAATGGTTAAATAGAAAAGTAATAATTGTAGAATAGAGTATCTGTACATGTCAATGCAACTCAATCTTCCTCCATCATTGTTACAGTATGCTTCACTCAACATGTGTTCTCAAACTAGGTGACAGCATGCCACATGTTAGCACTACCATTAATATTCTAACATTTACTTGAAGGGGGCATACATAACACCTGTTGAATGATACTTGTAAAGGTGTTATGACTTCAGAAAAAAAATACGATTTAATTAAATCGTTCTTACCTAGTGCAGTGTTGCTACTTTAGGATTTAACCCACAGCTGGTGTGAAACCTGGTTGTCTGTGAATAAAACAAACGACTGATGTGTACCTACTGCTGTCCTTGACTGATTCCTATATCCTACCAAATAGTAGCACCTTAAGATTGAAGGTGTCTGGCAGTGTTATTTAAATATCAGCAAGATAAGCATTTCAGAAAGATCCGAATGGTCAAGCAGTCATTTTTTAAATCCTGTATTTCACTAAGTGTGGCTTGTCGAGGAATTTCCTATAGCATTTCTACATTGACTAAATGTTTATTTCAAAGCAACGGTCAAGTTAGAGCAGTCAACTTTTTACACCAGTCAGGGCAGGTTCTAGAAAGAAATACACCGGCATTTAACAAGGTTTCTCTTTGTCATGGTCCTGATTATGGCAGTTATGACGGTTAAACAACCATTGAGCTCCGTAGTCACAAAACAGCTAGATGACATGACAATCACCCTTAACATCCAAAACGCTAACATCCTATTTTGAAAGTAAATAGGTAATCATATAGCCTGGTTACACCAGACTGAAAACTACACTCACCATTGTTTTACATAAGCACAGTTCAGTCTGGTTTAAACAGGCTAGTGCTTCTTTCACCTTTAGTGTGGGGATACTGAGCTAAACACAAAAAGCCAATGGAAGGTTCCACTACTTTATTAACTTAACAAGAAATAGCTGTTGCATTATCACATTCTTAATACAATGTACAATTTGTGCTCATTTACACGTTAAAGCCTCATAAGGACAACTGGACATACAGATGACAACCAGTTAGGAATGAGTTTGTTGAAATGGAGAAGATACAACCTGTCTGTCATCTGTGTGCTAAAGCTCTTCTCGGTTTTCAGTGAGTGGCATTTTCCGTGGCAGCCCAATGAGAAAGCAGGGTCTTAGCAAGTCATGTCTGTTTTCTTAGCTCTTTGTCCTTCATTGGAATGTTGCAGAATGGAGTCTGGGGCACGTTACATGTTGAAGATAGAAATGTCCCGAATCAAGCTGACATGAACACACCCCTGGATACACCACATGGTTGTGAGTGATTGGCTAGGTGTGGTTATTGACAGGTGTGATAACAGATTAGAAGTCATCCAGGGGAAAAAAAAAAAAAAGATTGGCTAGATGGAGTTGTTGACAAGCCTGAGGACCAATAAGATTTAAGAGTCATCTAGCGAGAAGGCCCGGTGTGTGTTGGGGAAACACTGGGAGCTGAAGTCTTGGTCACCCCTCACTCTCTCTTTGATGTCACTCATCACCTGAGACAAACACAAATCAAGGTTAGGGCCTGTTAGTCTGACGTTGACACACTTCCAAGTCTCGTTCACTCTGAAACAGCAGGGTGAACATGAACCAGAAAGAGGTTTGGGCTCAGTTTACTTTTTAAACTTTTGACTTTTCCTTACAAATGTATGTTTGATTGGCTTAGGGATGACGTTGCACCCTCTAGAAAGCAACACTGGCCATAGTTTACCTGTTCTTGGTAGGCATCCTGCAGCTCTGGCTCCTCTAGCTCCCCCTGGAGGCTATCTGGGCTAGTGACAGGTATGGCTCCTGTAGCCCGGGCAGCCCGACTCACTGCCACAGACAGGGACAGTTGAGGGCCCTCACCCTGGTGAGTCTGGGTGAGGGGGATAACAGGTCAACACTAACCAGAGGTGTTCAGTCGGTATGAAATGGTACTTTAAACGAGAAGTATTACCGCAACTTAAATAAATGAGAAATGCAAATTTGTATTTGATGTTGCGCTCACTTGCTTTAGAGATCAGTCAGAATAACCAGGAAAGTTCAGGCATTTGCTTCAAGAATGTTCCATGAGCAGTCTTAAGCACAGTGACAGTAATGAAGCGCCCCCCCCCAACACACTCACCTTCCTCCTCTTGGCAGGCATCCCATGGTGGTATGCGTCAGACAGAGGGGGCTGAGTTATCTTCCTCTGAGACAGCATGTCATGTCTGATGATAGGAACCCACTCCTGATGAACAAACACAGGTTGAAGAGGTGGGCCTGTAACTGTTTAGTCACACGTTCAAATACTACATCTGGTGGGATTCTAGGCACCCTAAATGCCATCTCTTGACTTTGTGGCACTTAACCCCTAAACCAGCCATTTCCAAACTCGGTCCAGGTTTCCCAAGCTGATTCAAATAACCAAAGGTTGAGTTGTATATTTGAATCAGCTGTGTCGTGTTAGGGAAGAAAAAAAAAAAAGCCACCCTTGGGATCCCCAGAACAGAGTTTGGGGAACGCTGCCCTAAACAGTAAAGCATAGCCCCTTACAGGGGGCACTGCAGCTGCCCAGGGCTCCACGTCTCCTACAGACTCCTCCCTTCCTCCTGCCGCCATGGCAACGGCTCTTCCGATCTCCCCCGATGATGCTCTCCGCGAGGGGGTGGTCACCTCGGGGGACGCTCCAACTTCCTGTCTGTCCCCTGATGAAACCATGGCCTCCCCTGCTGTGGTGGCTGGGGCCGGAGACAGACCTGCAGCCATCTAGTGATATGGAGAGAGAAGGTTAGCTGTACTGTATGAAGACTAACATGTCCTCAAAGCTGTGAACTTCCTTGCTGATGTCATGGAATTACCAGATCTTTTTCTAGGTGTGCCCAAGCATGCAGTGTCCTTATAAGCCTCAGATAACACCACCTGGCTAGACTAACCTATGTACCTCCATACACAATCACTCACCTCCATGTTCTGTGTGTCTGTCTGCTGTCCAGCCTGTGCCTCAGGCCCTGCTCTCCATGTGTGGATGACATAGTGCTGGATGTGGTCCTCAGTGACTGGGTTATGCTCCAGGATGACGTGGAGTCTCATGGTCATTATACTAGTCAGCCAGTTGACCAGGCTGGGGTTGACCTCTGCTGACATCCTCCTCTGTGGACATAGAGAAAACATATAGCTCTATACCATCCACACCAAACAGGACTCAACCCACAACCTAAACTACCAGATACAATGGGATTCATTGACTAGTTTAGCAACTAGCTTGTACAGTAAGAAGAAAAAAGTACTCGCTACCGAAAGTCGCTCTGGATAAGAGCGTCTGCTAAATGACAACGTAAATGTAGTGAAACCCGAGAATGTGGAACAGCTATGGTCCTGAGGACCGGTTGGGGAAACACTAAAGTCCATCAAATAATAGAGTGCACTAACGATGTGGTGATTGAGGACTTGGGTGAGAGCTCCCTGTTCCCCTCGGAGACAGTAAAGGTTGAGAGCCAGACACTCAAACAGACCCTGGGTGCAGAGCAGCAGCAGGCGGTGGCCAAACATGTGGTCTGCAGAGAGGTAGAGACAAACAGATGTACAGTCATGTTGCTGTTCGGTACTAGAGGAGGATTGTCAGTGTTCCGGTGAACCAGTTTGGTAACAATGGACATAGTATAGCAAAGCTGTGTTTTACCTAAGGGGTTTGAGTGTTTTACCTGTGCAGCGTAGGATATGCGTGGCCATGCAGGTGAACTGCTGTCTAAGGAAAGCGATGTTGGTTTGAATGATGTCCACTCCCTCTCTCACTGTCACTGTGGCCTGAGAGAGAGACCAGGGTACAGTATTACTACAGCATTATCAACCTATTGTGACAATTTGAGAGTGAGTGAGTCTTACAAAGCTCTCTGTTATGTACTCCTCCAGGCCATTGATGAGGTCCTCAGATGCTGCCTGCAAAGACAAGGTAGTTTGTTTCTAAACATCAAGCAGATTGATCAAATAAAGAGCAGGCCCTTTGACGTGAAATGGCACAAACATTGGTCTTAATTAAGGTTCTCTGCTAATGCAGAGAAGACTATGGCAACTTCATGCCATGATTCTCAACAAAACTGCAGGTGGCAGTAGAGCAGAGTTACTCACGTTGATATTGGCATCAGTAGGCTCTGGACCCTGCAGGTAGTGCTGGTTGAAGAAGTCAGTGAGCTGGGGCTGGATCCGGCTGATTGGCTGGGCATTACCGTGGAGTAACAACACCATGTCCACCATGGAGAAACTGTGACCCACCAGAGACAACAGGTCCCCGAAGAACCCTGCAGGTCAAACAACAAGTTCAGAAAACTTATTTCCCCTTTCCCCAAATAGGCCATCACATCACAGGTGACAAGGCACACCATCAGGTCAGGTGTAGATTGATAGATGTTTAGCTTTCTTACATGTATATTCTAGTCATTTGGCAGCCTCTTTTGAACCGGAGACACTTACAATAAAAGTATTCTACTTAAGTAGGTAAGACGACCACATATCCCAATCATTACAAGTAAAACCATGGAAATAGCCACAATCGTTTCTGTGCTAGCAGTATGTGTACGAGTGAAAGACCAGTACAACAGTTAAGTGTTACAAGGTTTTTCCTTTCGTCAGTGACTCACCGACTGCGTCCCCAGATCCAGGTGTGAAGAGGTTGGTGGTCTGAGACAGTCTATGGATGAACTGAGCAATGCTCTCCCCGTTCCCCTGCGGAGCCCCCATCATGGTGGAGAGGACCCCCTGGACAATACCTGTAAACAGCTCCGGGCTCAGGGAGGGGTCCCCTACACCCCCAGGGGCCACCTGAGGGGGGGCAGGGGTGCCTTGGCCAGGGGGAGGCTCCTGGCCGGGTGAGGTTGTGGGTCGGGAGAACACGGGTTGGTTAGCCTAGAAATGGGAGAGGAACTGCTGGGTAACACTGCAGTCATCTAGTTGTCTGGAGTTTACTTACACCTAATAATTAGCTAATTACAACTACTTCAACTTCTGCTAATTATGACTACTTTAACTTCATTACAGAGTAATTACATGATTATATTACCTAAGAGTTACTTTTCAGTCAAAACGATTATTAGAGTTCTCAAGAAGGTACCAATAGGGTTCAATCATTTAATCTCACCTGGGTGAATTCTGACATGCCATGGAAGAACCCTGGGACTCCAGGTACGGTCACAGTGATTTGTGGGTTAGCTCCAGCACCAGGGGCTCCTGGCCCGCCTGCGCCACCCAGAAGGGAGCCCAGGAACTGGGCTAGGTTGGCCTCGGCAACCCCCGCCGATGGCTGGCCCACAGAGGTGGTGGTCTGGCCAGAGGTGGTCTCCCCAGAGGGCAGGGGAGGGACTGGGTTGGAGGAGGTGGATAAAGAGGAACTGGTGGATGTCTGGTCACCTGGAAGAACTGGGAAAAAGACTTGTGATTCACTGTTAATTTTCACAAAACAGAAATGTGTATTTTCCAACATGGCAAATCTGTAGAAAGAATCTGAATATACCATGCAAAATCACAGTGATGGCACTAAACACTACAAAATAAAACCCATCATTCACCCAATACAATAATCAACCAATCACTCACCCTGGTGCCCAGGCATCTGTTGTCCAGGCATCAGGAGCTGTCCAACCAGACCACTGATCATCTGACTTACGGGAGAGTGAGCCAGAGGTGTGCCCTGGAAGAAGAGATCAGTTGAATGAGCGTGTAAGAGCAGGGCTGCACACCCAGACCAAAGTCCTTCCACAGACTTCTCCATGTCTGCATCTCCTTGCCTCACCTGTAGGTTGTGTTGTCCGCCAGTAGAGGGTACCGAAGCCCCGAGGTTTATGTTGGTGACCACAGGCTGGGGGATGTGGGGGGAGGAGGAGGGGTGTGTAACCACCACCCTGGCCCCAGGGGGCAGAAGGCTGTGAGGGGCAGAGGGTTCAGAGCTGGAGGTGGTCCCGGGGACACCTGGTCCTGGTTGCCCGGTCTGCTGAGAGATCTGGTGGACGATGGCCTGCATGAACTCTGGAGGAAGGTCTGGGATGTGGACCGGAGTAGCACCTTCAGATTGAGAGAGCACAGAAATAAATACTTGATTAAACAGTTAGCAACATCCCAGGGACTGGTGGTTCAGAGACTGCGCTATAGGAGTCATTTAAGGCTGTCTGGTGTATATACCATAGTGAATATAATGTAGGGGTCAAGAGCACGCACCAGGCTGTCCAGTACCAATAGGGATCTGTCCTTGGACCTGAGGGCTGCTGCCAGAATCTAATGGAGAGACAACATTAGCTTACAACTCTGAATATACATACTGGGTATGCAAGCTATTGCGCCATTCCAGGCTTGTGCTAACACAACTTTAAGGTTTCCTATAGGAGATCAACAATGACTGTCTCTCTCGGTTTGAATACCTAATGCATTGATAATTTGGTGCGCATGAGAAACAGTTCGGGCATGACAACTCACCAAGCGCAAGATAAAATTAAAAATGTCCCCTCCCTCACCATCCAGGTTCATCTGCATCATTACCACAGGCTCAATGGTCTGGTGGGTGATTCTGATCACATGCGGAGCCCCTTGGCCCTGACCTGGCTGCTGATTGGCTGAGTTGGGCTGTGGAGGGAGGGCCTGGCTCTCTGGTGGGCCAGGGGCCTGAGAAGGTTGGGCTAGGCCCTCAGCTGCCTGCCTCCCATTGGATGTCATAGTCACTGTGGTCCCCAGGTTTCTCTGAAGACAAGTCAATAATGTAAATTTGCACCGGCCTGAAATTTGCACCGGACCAACAGCTAAATGCTGGTAAAAAGTACAACGTTTAGTTAGTATTAGGCCCCGATACTGATATACAAAAATTGCTGAGAGTATAAGTGGAAGAAACTCCACAGTGACCTACCGGGACGTGGTGGGGCATACCACCCTGCAGCAGGACGGGGGAGCCGTAGTGGGACATGGGTCGAACCACGTGGAGGTGACGGGGGGGAGGAGTGGCCAGGTTACAACGCAGGTCGCTAAGGGCAACCAGGGTGTTGCCAAGGAGACGGAGAGCCTCCCCAACCAGGTTGAGAACGTGCAGGTCCTCCTCTCTCTCCTGGGTCTGACGAAAAAAGAACAGTGTGGTAATTGATTCACATCTGTTTAGGGCTCCTTTTTCCTCATGCAAAACAGTACTGTGACTGACCTATTCAAAAATACTCACTATACTCTGCGGTGCAGTTTACGATGCAACTTTTCTTCTGATCGACACCATTAAGGTTAACCGCCTAAGGTCGATGTCTGCACCCACGCTGAAATCTAATTAGCATAATACAAACATCCCCTTAAAAATGTGTCAGTATAAACTAGAGATCAGATTGGCATTGGATGCATCTCAATCCACTGCATCCGCCAGTGTTGCACTTCCTCATCTGCAGTGAAAGAGCTAGAGTGGTGTTCGTCAGACCATAAGATTTCACAAAAATGGGTCTTCTCACAAAATCACCTGTAGCATCCGAACGGTTTGGACTACAAACTCTGGAAATGCGACGCTCTCCGTTTTGCCCTACAGCAAACAAGCTTCTTGGGACTCGTCGGAAGTCAGTACAGCCGATCTGCCAACTTCTGTAGTGTCCAAACAGTTTGGGCTACACACTAATATGAAATGTCAGTTGTTATGCTCTAGGATGCCCACAGGCCTCATCTGAAGGTCCCCCAGTACCAGTTGAAAAAAAACGAATGGAAGTATTTATGCAGACTTATTTTTGGCACTAAGCAGAAAACAAAAAGTGATGTGTTGCACAGGTTGCAATAGCTAGTTGCTGGGAAATGGAATTGTAGTGTTTACGTTGTTGATGTAGTCCGCTGAAGTGGCAGCTCCCAGGATGGAGTTAGTTCTCTCTATGAAGGGACCCAGCCTCTCCTCCACCCTCCTCACCTCTGACAAAACCTCCACCAGCTCCGCTGGGCTGGGGTGGGAGAGAGACAGCTGTGTGTTCAGGAGGCACAGAAGAGGAGAGCGTTTTGATTGTACTTGAACTGGATTTTCCTTTTGAGCACTTACTTGGGCCCGGAGTGGGGTGGTCCCTCTGTCTGGGTGGAGGAGGTGGCAGGGGGAGGTGGTGGAGCAAGAGGGGAGGTGTCCATAGGCTGTGCTGCTCCTTTAGTGGCAGCTGTAGAGGAAGCTGAAGAGGTGGACTGAGATGTCTCCGGCTCGACTCGAGATGGCACGTCACTGGGCTGACCCTGCAAACAAACATGTCTAAAAAGGTCAACTCACTGAAAATAGATTTGTGTAGTATATCATAATAATAGCATAACATAGTATGCGAGTTGTAACTACCTCCAGTCTGTGGAGCAGAGATTGGGTTTCTCTTAGCAAGTTCTCAGCCAATTGCAGCCTCATCCTGGGCTCGCTCTGCACTGATTGGTCAACGTTGATATGCATATCTATTGAGCCATTGCGCTAGAAACAAGACGAATCATGAACATACCTTAATAGTAATATTAGTCATCTATATGACAATAAAATAAGTAAAAAATACTTACTCCAGTGCTGGTGCTGACTCTGGTATTCCTTCCTGCTTCTCCCACTCCTGCCATCATCTGCTGCACTTGCATCTGCCAAGGAATTCAGTTATTAGTACTACTACACTTGATACATTCAAATCGTCTAGACACTCAACTATTTCTAGAAATACATCAGGTACCCTTTAAAACTTTTGGATTCAAGACATTTTAGTTGCTTGATATTAGATTTATGCAAACAAAAAGATTATCTAAAATTGTATTTGTCAAATGCTTCATAAACAGGTATAGACTGAGAAATGCTACCAGGTCTCTCAACAATGCAGTGTAAAAATAAACAAATGATAGAAAATAGCAAGGAATAAATACACAATGACTAAGAATAACTTAGTACTGGTACCCAGTGTATATTGCTAAGTCGATATGCAGGGGTACAAGGAATCGGAGTTAGATACAGTGGCTTGTGAAAGTATTCACCCCGTTGGCATGTTTTCCTATTTTGTTGCCCAACCTGGAATTAAAATAGATTTTTTGGGGAGGGTTCATATCATTTGATTTACACAACATGCCTACCACTTTGAAGATGCAAAATATTTGTGGGAAAAAAAAAGAAAAAAAAAACTGAAAGCTTGAGCATGCATAACTATCCACCCCCCAAAAGTCAATACATTGTAGAGACACCTTTTGCAGCATTTACAGCTGGAAGTGTCATGAAGCAGGTCTCTATAAGCTTTGCACATCTAGCCACTGGGATTTTTGTCCATTCAAGGCAAAACTGCTCCAGCTCTTTCAAGTTGGATGGGTTCTGCTGGTGTACAGCAATCTTTAAGTCAGACCCCAGATTCTCAATTGGATTGAGGTCTGGGCTTTGACTAGGCCATTCCAAGACATTTAAATGTCCCCCCTTAAACCACTCGAGTGTTGCTTTAGCAGTATGCTTAGGGTCACTGTCCTGCTGGAAGGTGAACCTTCGTCCCAGTCTCAAATCTCTGGAAGACTGAAACAGGTTTCCCTCAAGAATTTCCCTTTAGTGCCATCCATTATTCCTTCAATTCTGACCAGTTTCCCAGTCCCTGCCGATGGAAAACATCACCACAGCATGATGCTGCCACCACCATGCTTAACTGTGGGGATGGTGTTCTCGGGGTGATGGTGTTGTGTTTGCGCCAGAAATAGCATTTTCCTTGGTGGCCAAAAAGCAAAATTGTAGTCTCATCTGAGTACTTTCTTCCATATGTTTGGGGGAGTCTCCCACACGACTTTTGGCAAACACCAAACATGTTTGCTTATTTTTTTCTTTAAGCAATGTCTTTTTTCTGGACACTCTTCTGTAAAGCCCAGCTCTGTGGAGTATGGCTTAGTGGTCCTACGGACAAATACTCATCTCTGCAGTGGAGCTTTGCAGCTCCTTCAGGGTTATCCTTGGTCTCTGTTGCCTCTCTTATTAATGCCCTCCTTGCCTGGTCCATGATTTTTGGTGGGCGGCCCTCTTGACAGGTTTGTTGTGGTGCCATATTATTTACATTTTTTAATCATGGATTTAATGGTGCTCCGTGGGATATTTTTTTATATCCCAACCCTGATCTGTACTTCTCCACAACTTTGTCCCTGACCTGTTTGGAGAGCTCCATGCCACTTGCTTGGTGGTGCCCCTTGCTTAGTGGTGTTGCAGACTCTGGGGCCTTTCAGAACACACACACACAGAGAGATCATGTGACAGATGGCACACTGGTGGACTTCAACTACTTATGTGACTTCTGAAGGTAATTGGTTGCACCAGATCTTGTTTAGGGGCTTCAGAGCAAAAGGGGTGAATACATATGCACACACCACTTTCAGGGTTTTTTTCAGTTACTTTTTCCATTTCACCAATTGAAACTATTTTGTGCATGTCCATTACATTAAATTAAAATCCATTTATATTACATATTGTAATGCAACAAAATTGGAAAAATACCAAGGGGGATGAATACTTTTGCAAGGCACTGTATGTGATGTGCATATAGGTAGGGATAGTGACTAAGCAACAGGATAGATACAGTATCAGCAGTGTATGTGATTAGTTAAAAGAGTAATTGCAAAAAGGGTCAATGCAGTTAGTGAAATAGTTAACCAATAGCTACCCAGACTAACTACTTAGCAGTCTTATGGCAACAAGCTTTTCAGGGTCCTATTCATAAATACTCTATGAAACAGCTGCACAGTGCACACCAACACACAACCTTGTCTCACCTGTATCTGCTGGGGGTCCATGATGTTGACGGGCAGGTTGAAGGTTCCCAGCATGACGTAGCTGTTCCCGTTGCGGTCCTGGGGGCCTCCCTGGGAGGAGGAGGTGGCACCTCCCTCTGTTCCTCCTGATGACACTCTTCCTCGCCCGCCAGCAGATTGGGAGGTCTGAGGAGGAGCACGCTCCACTAGGTGGATCACCTTATCAGCTACATCTGAAAAGGAAGAGTGAAGGGAGTGAGGAGCAGATAAGAGTGCAGGAAAGAATGAGAGCGGAGGAGAGAGGAGAACAGCAGGTCAGAGGATACTAGAACAAGGTGCTCTCACAACACCAATATACCATTAATCATTTTAAAGGCAACGTTTGTGAGATTCAGTAATCTCAACTGTTTTAAAACAGTGCAGAGACCATGTATGGAGTAAACTCAGCAAAAAAAAAAAAAAGAACCTTCCCTTTTTCAGGACCCCGTCTCCCAAAAATAATTCATAAATATCCAAATTTCAATGAAGATCTGTGAAGTTAAGGGTTTAAAACCATTTCCCCATGCTTGTTCAATTAACCATAAACAATTCATGAATATGCACCTGTGGAACGGTCATTAAGACACTAACAGCTTACAGACAACAATTAAGGTCACAGTTATGAAAACGGACACTAAAGAGGCCTTTCTACTGACTGAAAAACACCAAAAGAAAGATGCCCAGGGTCCCTGCTCATCTGCGTGAATGTGCCTTAGGCATGCTGCAAGGAGGCATGAGGACTGCAGATGTGGCCAGGGGAATACATGTCAATGTCTGTACTGAGAGTCGCCTAAGACAGCGCTACAGGGAGACAGGACGGACAGCTGATCGTCCTCTCAGTGGCAGACCACGTGTAACACCTGCACAGGATTGGTACATCCGAACATCACACCTGCGGGACAGCAACAACTGCCTGAGTTACACTAGGAACGCACAATCCCTCCATCAGTGCTCAGACTGTCCACAATAGGCTGAGAGGCTGGACTGAGGGCTTGTAGGCCTGTTGTAAGGCAGGTCCTCACCAGCAACATCACCACCTATGGGCACAAACCCACCGTCGCTGGACAAGACAGGACTGGCAAAAAGTGCTCTTCACTGATGAGTCACGGTTTTGTCTCACCAGGGGTAATGGTCAGATTCACGTTTCTCGTCAAAGGAATGAGTGTTACACTGAGGCCTGTACTCTGGAGCGGGATCGATTTGGAGGTGGAGGGTCCGTCATGGTCTGGGGTGGTGTGTCACAGCATCATCAGACTGAGCTTGTTGTCATTGCAGGCAATCTCAACGCTGTGCGTTACAGGGAAGACATCCTCCTCCCTCATGTGGTACCCTTCCTGCAGGCTCACCCTGACAGGAATGTTCTGTGCGTGCTTTCCTGCAAGACAGGAATGTCAGTGTTCTGCCATGGCCAGTGAAGAGCCCGGATCTCAATCCCATTGAGCACGTCTGGGACCTGTTGAATCGGAGGGTGAGGGCTAGAGCCATTACCCCCCAGAAATATCCAGAAACTTGCAGGTGCCTTGGCGGGAGAGTGGGGTAGCATATCACAGCAAGAACTGGCAAATTTGGTGTAGTCCATGAGGAGATGCACTGCAGTACTTAATGCAGCTGGTGGCCACACCAGATACTGACTTAATTTTGAGCCCCCCCCCCCCTTTGTTTAGGGACATATTGTTCCATTTCTGTTAGTCACATGTCTGTTGAAATGGTTCAGTTTGTCTCAGTTGTTGATACAAATTAATACAAAAACATTTACACGTTAAGTTTGCTGAAATTAAAATGCAGTTGACAGTGAGAGACGCTTCTTTTTTTGCTGAGTTTATATTACTTACAGTCTCCATTGAATAGAATAGTTGCTGGCTTTTTTACTCACTGTAGTCATTCAGTGTCCTCTCATCCTGCAGCACTCTGCCCTGGTAGATTAGTCTCTGCTTTTCCACTGGGATATCCACTGACGCAGATATGTGTTCTTTGAACCTCTTCAATGTCAACTAAAGGAGAAATAACAGGCTCAGTGCATCACTAGTACAGGGCTGAATAAATGCATGTCCCACTCATAAGTGTACAGCATAAAAGACTACAACGAAGTTACCTGAAATCCAAACGGATATATGCCGTTGGATTTCAGGCTAAAACAGAAGTCACAGCCTACCTCTCTCCGGACAGTGTAGCTCCTGCTCCGCGAGTCCAGGGTCTTCACTGTAACCTCTATGGTGCTTGCTGACTCCTCCATGTTTCTCTGCTAAGAGCACAGATAAATACAGTCAGAAAATGTACTTTATCCTAAAATGTCCAGCCATGAAGACAACTGGGGTGTATTCATTGCAGAAACCCCTTAAGAACCAAATTGAAGCAAACGGAAAGGAGGGACCTAACGTTACCCGAATATGTCCAATAGAAACTTTCGTTTGAGTTTTCAGTTGAGTAAACGGTTTCTGTAGCAAAATGTTTTGCAACAGAACCGGTTTAATGATTACACCCCTGATGTTTATCCCATCACCTCTCGATTAGTAGTTAATAAATCGTTGAGTACAATACCTGTATTCTCACTTGAATCGAGGCTGTTATTAGCTTGCTAGCCAGCTACCTAATCTACATGTATTTAAATCAGGAAGCCAGCTGACGTTTATGTTTTATTTAACTAGGCGAATCAGATAAGAACAAATTCTTAATTACAATGACGGCCTATCCCGGACGACGCTGGGCCAATTAAGCGCCGCCCTATGGGACTGCCAATTACGTCCGGATGTGATTCAACCGTTAATCTCAATTATAATTGATTTTGTCTTCGTTCAACGTCATAGCACGGAAATACACTGTTGATGAAATTGAAATGGCGTTACATGAGCAATTATCTACTTTGTCTATTCAAATATTTAGTTCATATTCCATTGATTGGTTGCTAAAAAGTGCGACACCATTTAGTGCAAGGACCCATATGACGCACAAAATGGGGAGTGCCCATTATAAATGCCTGTTTGTTTAGGTACGAGTCTGTGTGCATAAGCATGTTTCCCATGCCAATAAAGCCATTTGAATTGAGAGCGCGAACACAGCAATAACTGTAGACTCGAAAACAAATTGAACAAATTATCAATTTACAGTTGCATTTTAACATCAGTGTATCTAATGTACTTGAATGTACACGCTCCCTCTTAACGCGCTCACTCTCTGGGCCTTGGGAATTAGATTTGGAGTGGTGTTCCCTTTAATTCATCCCGCTCTATTTCCTCATCAGTTTGAGTTTAAACCGGTCTATTTTTAGCTGACGCCGAGATGGTGTGTGTCCATGGGCGCAATGTTAACCTATTACCTTCATGACACAACGTTCAGAACTAGACCGTTGAGCACAAATCCCAGACATTGCTTTCACCTTTCATGTGTTCTCTTATTGGTGCAGATATAAGGCAGTTGGCGAGGAGATAGGCTAATTGCCATAGGCGTAGAATAGCCACCATCAAATCAGAAATCAGCCGAATATCTATTTCAGGAGTAGAGCTCCTACTAGTGGAAATAAAAAACACTGCAGTTGTGGAAATGTCATGATTTAATTCTCAACATTGAAGGCATGGAGCACTGCATAGGTATTCATAATTTCCAATCCACTTTCTTACAAAATGAATACTCGAAAACATTCAAAGATTTATATACCACAAATGTACAACATACAAAAGGTGTCGCTTCAAAGCCAAACTGCAGAGAATTCCCAAAACAAAACCAGTACAAAAAGGTAATAGATTGATCGCTTATCATAAAGTCAGAACTGATCCCAGATCAGTTTCATGATTGCCGATGCTTAAATGGTTCATGTTAGAATTTCAGCAAGGTGAGCTGATCTTAGATCTTTGCCTAAGGGCAACTTACTTCCAGAGTGATATGAGAGGTAACTAAAAAAAATGAGGGAAACATCTTAACTGAATATCTTAACTGAGGCTATGTCCGAAATACACCCTATTCCCTATATAGTGCACTGCTTTTGACCAGAGACAAATGTGCACTATATAGAGTATAGGGTGCCATTTGAGATGGATCCAAACTCTGGTTCTCTGTTCATCCAATAAGAAAAGAGAAAACAAACACATGTTCATCTGAAGACCCCAGTCTTTATGCTTATGAAAAGAAAGATACTTATGCTGTTAGATGCTTCACTTAAGCTCAGACAACATTAAAATAACATGTTTTTTATGGTTTAAAAAGGCAATAAGGAGCTCAATGTGAACGCGCAAGAGGCCCCTGGTTTAAAAATAAGTTGAAGTTTGGTCCCATATTCATCTATTTGAACAGTTTAATGTCTTGTGAGTTGCTATGGTCTACGAGGCAGGGAGATGCTTAGTTGAAGAATAGTTTGATCTCAGTCAGTCAATCTCGTTATGAAAGGCAGTGATTAAGCTGAGCTCAGTTTGGTGCTTAAATCACCTAATAAAACTAATCTTAAAAATAAAATACAAATCTTACTGGAGAGTGCACAGTAGTCATAATAACAGACATAGATAGTTTGATAAAAATGAAAGACAAATAAATACCTATACATAAGAAAAAAGCAAAACCCTTTTTACAATAAATAGCCAGTGTTTCTAAAGACTTCAGGTATCCAGTTTCTGTAACTCATGTTGGAAAGTTAGAAAGCATGAAGTCCTTGAAAACACTAGCAGACAAAACAAAGATGGAGTATTGGTGTGAGATGGTGTCCGGAGGAACGGATCGGCTCCACCCTCCCTCATATCCTCTCACTAACCAACTATCTCTATCCATCTCTCCATCCCTACCTCATCCTCCTCTACTCTCCTTCAACATACCCAACCCTTCTCCACCACCATCTCTCCCTTTCACAGTCTCAATCTCCTCTATCCATCTGATGGAAGTAAGAAACTCTCTCTATCCACCCCTCCTTATCCCGAAATAAACTATCCCTCGCTCCTTCTCTCTGGTAGAACATACAGGCCACAACGACAGAGAAGATATAGTAACTGTAGAATATAGATTTGTTTGGTAGAGGTCCAGTCCTCCTCCTATCCCTCCTCCCTCCTTTCTCTCTGTCATAGGCAGTAGATGGATCCATTTGAGTGTCTCTCAGTTGTCTTTCTTCTTCTGTCCAGGGAGGCTGCAGGTCGGCTCCTCTGTGTTGTAATGGTCCACACTGAACCCGTTGGTCAGCGGGACGGTGTGGGGGGTAGAGGGGGTTTCCCTGGAGGAGAGAAGGTACTCCTGAGCAAAGTCTGGGTGCTGCACCACAAACCGACAGAAGTCATCTACAGATGGATATAGAGAGGGACAAACAGAGAGGGAGATTGTAATGGCAGGGTTGACCGTGATCCCGTTAGTTGGATTTTATTACATTTTAGTCATTTAGCAGACGCCCTTAACGCCGAGTGTGACTTACAGTGCATTCAGCTTATAGTAGTTAGGTGACACAACCACATATCACAATCATAGTTGGTAAAACCTTTTCTTCAAATAAGCAACTATCAGCAAAGTCAGTGCTGGTGATGAAAGACAAGTGCAAGTCTTAGCGCAAGAAAGGCAAGGGTGTTAGTGTGTGATATTACCATGTGTGATCTTCCCTGCGTCAAGTGTGTCGATTGCTGAGAACAACTCTGTAACGTCGACCTCTGCTACTCCCAACGCCGTTCTCAAAATGGACGCCAGCTCTTTTTCCACGATCGCCCTGTCCTCCTTCGCCTCGTACATCTGACCGGGGTCAGGACATAGGACAGTTATAATGCTTTAGAGCAGACAGTTATTTTATAATGCTTTATAGTAACAGGCATGGGGCTATCATAGTATCTAGTAATAGCAGTCATAGGGCTCTTATAGTGTTTCATAGGAACTGTTATAATGCTTCATTGTCTTTCACTCACTCCAAAGGCGAGCCTGAGGGTGTCCATGGCTTTAGAGGGTTGACACACCACAGACAGGGCTATCACATACTCCCTGACATCTATTTGGCCATCTCCATGCTTCAGAAAGAAAGAGGGCGCAGAAGAGAGAGAAAGATATTTATTTCTACTCATTTTGATTGCATGAATAAAAGTAGTGTGTGTGGGATACTACTGGTATGTGAGTTGTGTGTGGCGTGTATTAGATACCTACCTGGTTAAAAAGGCTGTGTAACTCTGTGAGCATGTCCGTCACAGGTAGGTCGAGGTACTGAGCAAAGTCCTCCAATCCCAGTCTGTATCCCCAAATGTTCCTGGCTCTGCTAGCCTGCTGCTGTAAGACTGTATCTGTAGTCCCTGTTCTCAACCTGCACATAGAGAACATTTGGTTAAGAACTACATTTCCCACTACTGTCCAGGAGTGTGGCTAGAAGCTAATGAAGTGGTATTTAAAGTTGAGGTCACAACAGGGGAATTGCAGTGGGGGTCGCAAAATAACACTATATATACACACAGTATCTACACACACACACACACAGAACAAAAATATAAACAACATGGAACAATTGCAAAGACTTTACTGAGTTACAGTTCATTTAAGGAAATCAGTCAATTGAAATAAAATAATTAGGCCTTAATCTATGGATTTCACGACTGAGAATACAGATAGAGGCATGGATCAGAAAACCAGTCAGTATCTGGTGTGACCACCATTAGCCTCATGCAGCGCGACACATCTCCTTCACATAGAGTTGATCAGGCTGTTGATTGTGGCCTGAGGAATGTTGTCCCACTCCTCTTCAATGGCTGTGCGAAGTTGCTGGATATTGGCGGGGAACTGGAACACACAGTTGTAAACGTAGATCCAGAGCATCCCAAACATGCTCAATGGGTGACATGTCTGGTGAGTTTGCAGGCCATGGAAGAACTTGGACTTTTTCAGCTTCCAGGAATTGTGTACAGATGCTTGCAACATGGGGCCGTGAATTATCACTCAAACATGAGGTGATAGCAGCAGATGACTGGCATGACAATTGGCCTCAGGTTCTCATCATGGTATCTCTGTGCATTCAAATTGCCATTGAAACAAAAATGCAATTGTGTTCGTTGCTCATGCCTGCCCATACCATAACCCCACCATGGGCCACTCTTTTCAAAACGTTGACATCAGCAAACCGCTCGCCCACGCGACACCATACATGCTGTCTGCCATCTGCCAGGTACAGTTGGAACCGGGATTCAACCGCGATGAGCACACTTCTCCAGCGTGCCAGTGGCCATCGAAGGTGAGCATTTGCCCACTGAAGTCAGTTACGACACTGAACTGCAGTCAGGTCGTCAAGAGTACAGATTATTTTATAGGACAATACACAAACGTTATTGAGAAAGACAATTAGAAAAATAAAATTGTATTGAGTGAATGCATTTCTCTTAGTCTTGATAGGAGAGACGAAAATTGAATGAAGGTTACTTGTTGATGTGAAAATCTAAAGTGACAGATTTTAAGGTTGTAAAATATTTGGCAGAAACATTTTAAAAAAAGGGTCCCGCTGAAAAATAGATTGAAAACCACTGGTTTAATGACTAAATCAAGTACATCTCAAATACTTTGAAATACTGTATGATCTAGTATCTTAAAGTATTCAACATACAGTGCATTCCAAAAGTATTCAGACCCCTTGACTTTTTCCACATTGTTATGTTACAGCCTTATTCTAAAATGTATTAAATATTTTTTCCCCCTCATCAATCTACACACAATACAGCATAATGACAAAGCAAAAACAGGTCGAGACATTTTTGCAAATTTATACATAACTGAAATATCACATTTACAAAAGTTTTCAGACCCTTTACTCAATACTTTGTTTAAGAACCTTTGGCAGCGATTACAGCCTCTAGTCTTCTTGGTTATGACGCTACAAGCTTGGCACACCTGTATTTGGGGAGTTTCTCCCAGTCTTCTCTGCAGATCCACTCAAGCTCTGTCAGGTTGGATGGGGAGCGTCGCTGCACAGCTATTTTCAGGTTTGAAACACAGTTGTTTCAGGTCTCTCCAGAGATGTTCGATCAGGTCCAAGTCCGGGCTCTGGTTGGGCCACTCAAGGACATTCAGAGACTTGTCCTGAAGCCACTCCTGCCTTGTCTTCCCTGTGTGCTTAGGGTCGTTGTCCTGTTTGAAGATGAACCTTCGCCCTAATCTGAGGTCCTGTGCGCTCTGGAGCAGGTTTTCATCAAGGATCTCTCTGTACTTTGCTCCATTCATCTTTCCCTTGATCCTGTCTAGTCTCCCAGTCCCTGCCGCTGAAAAACAACCCCACAGCATGAGGCTGCCACCACCATGCTTCACCGTAGGGATGGTGCCAGGTTTCCTCCGGACGTGACGCTGAGCATTCCGGCCAAATAGTTCTATATTGGTTTCATCAGACCAGATAATCTTGTTTCTCAGAGTCTTTAGGTGCCTTTTGGCAAACTCCAAGCAGGCTGTCATGTACCTTTTACTGAGGAGTGGCTTCCGTTTGGCCACTCTACCATAAAGGCCTGATTGGTGGAGTATTGCAGAGAGGATTGTCCTTCTGGAAGTTTCTCCCATCTCCACAGAGGAACTTGAGAGCTCTTTCAAGAGTGACCATTGGGTTCTTAGTCACCTCCATGACCAAGGCCCTTCTCCCCTGATTGCTCAGGTTTGGCTGGGCAGCTAGCTCTAGAAAGAGTCTTGGTGGTTCCAAACTTCTTCCATTTAAGACTGATGTGTTCTTGGGGACCTTCAATGCTGTAGACATTGTTTAGTACCCTTCCCAGATCTGTGCCTCGACACAACCCTGTCTCAGAGCTCTATGGACAATTCCTTCGACCTCATGGCTTGGTTTTTGCTCAGACATGCACTGTCAACTGTGGGACCTTATATAGACAGGTGTGTGCGCCTTTCCAAATCATGTCCAATCAATTTAATTTATCGCAGGTGGACTTCAATCAAGTTGTAGAAACATCTCAAGGATGATAATGGAAACAGGATGCACATTAGCACAATTTCAAGTCTCATAGCAAAGGGTTTGAATACTTATGTAATACATTTGCAAACATTTCTAAAAACTGTTTTTCACTTTGTCATTATGGGATATTGTGTGTAGATTTTTTTATTCCATTTTAGAATAAGGATGTAACAAAATGTGGAAAAAGTCAAGGGGTCCGAATACTTTCCAAATGCACTGTATCCATTTGACACAGAGCTGCCTGTTTCCTTAGTGCTATTTTCCAGTATTATCAGTAAGCCCAATAGTACTTCCCAGTATTATCAGTAAGCTCAGTAGTATTTCTCAGTATTATCAGTAAGCCCAGTGCTATTTCCCAGTACTATCAGTAAGCCCAGTAGTATTTCAGTAATATTTCTCAGTATTATCAGTAAGCCCAGTAGTATTTCAGAAATATTTCTCAGTATTATCAGTAAGCCCAGTAGTATTTCAGTAATATTTCTCAGTATTATCAGTAAGCCCAGTAGTATTTCAGTAATATTTCTCAGTATTATCAGTAAGCCCAGTAGTACTCCAGTAATATTTATCAGTATTATCAGTAAGCCCAGTAGTATTTCAGTAATATTTCTCAGTATTATCAGTAAGCCCAGTAGTATTTCTCAGTACTATCAGTAAGCCCAGTAGTATTTCAGTAATATTTCTCAGTATTATCAGTAAGCCCAGTAGTATTTCAGTAATATTTCTCAGTATTATCAGTAAGCCCAGTAGTATTTCAGTAATATTTCTCAGTATTATC
Source organism: Oncorhynchus mykiss (assembly GCF_057628025.1). NCBI lineage: Eukaryota > Metazoa > Chordata > Actinopteri > Salmoniformes > Salmonidae > Oncorhynchus > Oncorhynchus mykiss. Next base: position 58,927,362 of record NC_143039.1, read on the forward strand.
AGTAAGCCCAGTAGTATTTCTCAGTATTATCAGTAAGCCCAGTAGTATTTCAGTAATATTTCTCAGTATTATCAGTAAGCCCAGTAGTATTTCCCAGTATTATCAGTAAGCCCAGTAGTATTTCTCAGTATTATCAGTAAGCCCAGTAGTATTTCCCAGTATTATCAGTAAGCCCAGTAGTATTTCTCAGTATTATCAGTAAGCCCAGTAGTATTTCTCAGTATTATCAGTAAGCCCAGTGCTATTTCCCAGTACTATCAGTAAGCCCAGTAGTGTTTCAGTAATATTTCTCAGTATTATCAGTAAGCCCAGTAGTATTTCAGTAATATTTCTCAGTATTGTCAGTAAGCCCAGTAGTATTTCTCAGTATTATCAGTAAGCCCAGTAGTATTTCAGTAATATTTCTCAGTATTATCAGTAAGCCCAGTAGTATTTCCCAGTATTATCAGTAAGCCCAGTAGTATTTCTCAGTATTATCAGTAAGCCCAGTAGTATTTCAGTAATATTTCTCAGTATTATCAGTAAGCCCAGTAGTATTTCTCAGTATTATCAGTAAGCCCAGTAGTATTTCTCAGTATTATCAGTAAGCCCAGTAGTATTTCAGTAATATTTCTCAGTATTATCAGTAAGCCCAGTAGTATTTCAGTAATATTTCTCAGTATTATCAGTAAGCCCAGTAGTATTTCTCAGTATTATCAGTAAGCCCAGTAGTATTTCTCAGTATTATCAGTAAGCCCAGTAGTATTTCAGTAATATTTCTCAGTATTATCAGTAAGCCCAGTAGTATTTCAGTAATATTTCTCAGTATTATCAGTAAGCCCAGTAGTATTTCTCAGTATTATCAGTAAGCCCAGTAATATTTCTCAGTATTATCAGTAAGCCCAGTAGTATTTCTCAGTATTATCAGTAAGCCCAGTAGTATTTCTCAGTATTATCAGTAAGCCCAGTAGTATTTCCCAGTAGTATCAGTAAGCCCAGTAGTATTTCTCAGTATTATCAGTAAGCCCAGTAGTATTTCCCAGTATTATCAGTAAGCCCAGTAGTATTTCCCAGTATTATCAGTAAGCCCAGTAGTATTTCCCAGTATTATCAGTAAGCCCAGTAGTATTTCTCAGTATTATCAGTAAGCCCAGTAGTATTTCAGTAATATTTCTCAGTATTATCAGTAAGCCCAGTAGTATTTCAGTAATATTTCTCAGTATTATCAGTAAGCCCAGTAGTATTTCAGTAATATTTCTCAGTATTATCAGTAAGCCCAGTAGTATTTCTCAGTATTATCAGTAAGCCCAGTAGTATTTCAGTAATATTTCTCAGTATTATCAGTAAGCCCAGTAGTATTTCAGTAATATTTCTCAGTATTATCAGTAAGCCCAGTAGTATTTCAGTAATATTTCTCAGTATTATCAGTAAGCCCAGTAGTATTTCTCAGTATTATCAGTAAGCCCAGTAGTATTTCTCAGTATTATCAGTAAGCCCAGTAGTATTTCAGTAATATTTCTCAGTATTATCAGTAAGCCCAGTGGTATTGCCCAGTATTATCAGTAAGCCCAGTAGTATTTCTCAGTATTATCAGTAAGCCCAGTAATATTTCTCAGTATTATCAGTAAGCCCAGTAGTATTTCTCAGTATTATCAGTAAGCCCAGTAGTATTTCTCAGTATTATCAGTAAGCCCAGTAGTATTTCCCAGTAGTATCAGTAAGCCCAGTAGTATTTCTCAGTATTATCAGTAAGCCCAGTAGTATTTCCCAGTATTATCAGTAAGCCCAGTAGTATTTCCCAGTATTATCAGTAAGCCCAGTAGTATTTCCCAGTATTATCAGTAAGCCCAGTAGTATTTCTCAGTATTATCAGTAAGCCCAGTAGTATTTCAGTAATATTTCTCAGTATTATCAGTAAGCCCAGTGGTATTGCCCAGTTTGACCAGTAAACCACTAGTATTAGTCTTAGTATTTCCCAGTAAACCCAGTATTATTTTCCAGTATGACAACGAGGTACAGGAGATCGCTCATACCCTACCTACGCATTCAGACACTTAAACGGAAATAGATTGTAAGAGATTAGAATAAACATTTCTAGAATTTTTAAATACTCTTATTTTATTCAACGTCAATCTTTTGTTATGAACAGCAAAACAAGTCAGTGTTCTTAAACTGTTAAGGACGTGTAATAATGCTGAAAGACCAATGGTAAAGTCAACTCACCCGAGCCTTCGAGCGAGTCTATTGAACTGCAGTAGGCTGCTGTTGGTAGGGACACGCAACGGGCCCTTTGCTTGACTCAGCTGGCAGTCATCAAATGACAGGTCTGTGATGGGCAGCTCCAGGGCCCTATCAGAGCACAGAGAGGGCTGTCAGGACCCGCCCCTGACATGTCAGATATACTGTATACAATTTATAACATTTTTTGACATGTGTTTTTCTGGATTTTTTTGTGTGGTTATTCTGTCTCTCACTGTTCAAATAAACCTACCATTAAAATGATAGACTGATCATTTCTTTGTCAGTGGGCAAACGTACAAAATCAGCAGGGGATCAAATACTTTTTTCCCCTCACTGTATGTGGCGGGCATTTCGAGAAGCACAAGAAACACAGATTTACACTGAGTTTACATCTGTCTAAGCTTGATATAAGGCCACAGACACAGTACTAACTTGGCCATGATGTGTCTGACATTGTTGGCGAACAGAGCAGGGTTGTTCTTCTCTTCCTCTGAAGGAGTGTAGAGCGGTAGGTACTGGAGGGAGAGAAAAAGTCATATCACCCGTCCATCTTCCGTTTCTTTTTCTTCACATTCTTTTGTCAATGTCTGTAAGCAGGAAGATGCCCCACTGTCTAATACGCCGCCGTCAAATAACCCCTTACCTCAAAAAATAACCCTTACCTCAATCTCTATGGGGTTGTGAAACTGGCACAGTGTCAGCCACAGTATCTCAAACCTGAGTAGAGAGAGTGAGAGAGTAATCAGTTCATTCAGAAAGGGAAAAGGAGTTAGAAGGAAAGACTGACGTGGGGGGGGGGGGGGTGAGATGAAAGAACAGAAAGAGAGGGAAGTTGTGCAGGGGGATATTGTGAAGATTAACCACAGGCCTGAATACACAACAGCATCCTCTAATCTAAATCATATTGCCAGACCTCTCCACAAAAAACAGAAAGAGGGCGATCGAGGGAGAAGAGTAATAAAGAGGAGAGAGAGAAAAGAGAGAGAGAGCAAAATAAAAAATGTAAAACGAGGAAGAGATACTCACGCTCCAGGGCCTTGCCATGTCCATGTGATGGTATCCTGTCAGAAGAGGAAGAAGAAATGGGTTACACACCGCAGGACTGGGGTTTACAGACGCTGCATCTCCTCTGCTTACTGAGATACATGAACCGGGATCAAATCGTACATGATTGTCCGTTTTTTCAAAAGGTCAACTCAAGTCACCTATTTTCGGACGAGTTGCATTCGTCAAAAGATGGACCATTCGTGATTTTTGTGTCAGACAATCATCTCCGTTGTCATTCATCCAACAACCGATAACTCCCATTTAAAAGCATTGGATCCATTCGAAACACTCGGACACAAAATCCCAGTGTGTTCATTGGTTACACACAGCAGGACTGAGGCCTACACAGGGGCTTCCTCTCCACTCTCCTTTGTCTGCACTGGTCTGAAAACACTGGACAGCTGAAAGCAACATGGAGGATCGTCTACTTGAGACTTGCTTTTTTTTACTTTCAGTTATTTTGTGCTATTGCAGGAAAAGGAAAGGAGGAGATGAGGAGAGCAAGCCACTGTAGACTATTGAGATGCAGGAAAGGAGACGAGGAAAGGAAGCCACTAGACTATTGAGATGCAGCCGGGGAGTCTCTCTACTGCACATGGCTTTCTAGTTCAAGTTAGAGCAGGTAGTCACAGGTTTATAATTAATGAGGGTGTGAAGGGGCAGTGGAGAGAAGGACATGAAACCTGAGGGAGGGAGAGAGCACAAAGACAGCGAGAGAGAGAGATTAACTATCACTCCAGACGAGCATGAAGCCACTCTGCACGGACACAGACGGACTCACACCGTGAGAAGAGAGAAACCGTCAACGGAGGGAGGGAGAGAAGGATAGGTATGTAAAGGAAAGCAGTAAGGGAGAGAGGGATGGTTTGGAGGAGAGGAGGGAGGAAAGAAAGAAAGAAAGCAGAGCTTAGTTGTGCGTTCACCATTTTGTTGGGGTAACGCAGGACTACTGGTTGAACTGGAACTGCTGGAATGAAGGCCCCTGAGGCGAGAGAAAGAGAGAGAAAAGTTACTGAGTGAGTATGTGTCTGTAGTTTTTTAAAGAAGCATATTCATACTAGGCTTTGGCAGTATACCCTAAAACGGTGTATTTGCAAATAGCCACGGGATGTTTTTTTAATACCGTCAACACCGGAAAATGATTATTTTTTAAGAAAAAAATTAAATACATTTTAATATTTGTTGCTACTTTAAGTAAATACCTGCAGTCAACTTGTGTAATACGTTAGGGAATGTAGCAGATCGTACTCTTCTTTTCACTGGTCACATAATTATTTTGATAATGAAGCTTACAAGCAAACAACAACGAGAGACTTGTGAGTCACGCGCCGGGTGAATGTTTGCCAGCTAGACCTCCTAACTATTAAGTTAACTAAATTATTTTCAGTTGTGCATTTGGTTTGCTAATTTAGGAGCTAGCTAGTTATCTAGCTAAGTGGTTAGCTTCATGCATAAGTATTAAGCTTCTCTTGGTAACATCAGATAATCCCTTCCTGGATCAAGAGCCTTGCTGTCTAATACTTGTTTTATGCGTGCAGCAAACTGAGTAGCATTTCTGAGTTACATGCATGACCTTATGAGCTGGGATGTCTGTCCTGCAAATAGTTTGTCAGAGACTGTATAAAATGTTTGCAATACCCTAGTTAGCATTTAGCTTGCATTCACAATGGGACTTTACATGTACTTGATAGCATTGCTAACCCTTGCATTAAAGAGGCTAAGTGGGGTTGGAAAATAGTGCCCCTTGTGTTCATACAAGGTCAGTATGAAGGTATGACAATCTGGATACTGCCCAAGCCGAATTCATGCTGGGTGGATGACTGTCTTTCTGTGTGTGTACGATGACTGAGGTTCGGACAACCCTCACCCCGGGGACACACAACATCACCAGCCTGTGATAATGAATACAGTAGTACAGCCTGGTCATGAGACTGCTGAAGACTACCCTGACCTCTGGCTGCAATGGAACAATTACCACTAGGATACTGTAGGAATAGAGACTCTGGATGACACAGTTGAAGTCGGAGGTTTACATACACTTAGGTTGGAGTCATTAAAACTAGTTTTCCAACCACTCCACAAATTTCTTGTTGACAAACTATAGCTTGGCAAGTCGGTTAGGACATCTACTTTGTGCATGACACAAGTAATCTTTCCAACTATTGTTTACAGACAGATTATTTCACTGTATCACAATTCCAGTGGGTCAGAAGTTTATATAAACTAAGTTGACTGCGCCTTAAACAGCTTGGAAAATTCCAGAAAATGATGTCATGGATTTAAAAGCTTCTGACAGGCTAATTGACATCATTTGAGTCAATTGGAGGTGTAGCTGTGGATGTATTTCAAGACCTACCTTCAAACTCAGTGCCTCTTTGCTTGACATCATGGAAAAATCAAAAGACATCAGGAAAAAACATTGTAGACCTTCACAAGTCTGGTTCATCCTTGGCAGCAATTTCCAAATGCGTGAACGTACCACGTTCATCTGAACAAACAATAGTTTGCAAGTATAAACACCATGTGACCATGCAGCCGTCATACCGCTCAGGAAGGAGATGCGTTCTGTCTCCTAGAGATGAACGTACTTTGCTGCGAAAAGTGCAACTCAATCCCAGAACAACAAAGGACCTTGTGAAGATTCTGGAGGAAACAGGTACAAAAGTATCTATATCCACAGGAAAACGAGTCCTATATCGACATAACCTGAAAGGCCGCTCAGCAAGGAAGAAGCCACTGCTCCAAAACCACCATAAAAAAAGTCAGAATACGGTTTGCAACTGCACATGGGGACAAAGATCGTACTTTTTGGAGAAATGTCCTCTGGTCTGATGAAATAAAAATAGAACTGTTTGGCCATAATGACCATCGTTATGTTTGGAGGAAAAGGGGGAGGCTTGCAAGCCAAAGAACACCATCCCAACCATGAAGCACAGGGGTGGCAGCATCATGTTGTGGGGGTGCTTTGCTACAGGAGGAACTGGTGCACTTCACAAAATAGATGGCATCATGAAGTAGGAAAATTATGTGGATATATTGAAGCAACATCTCAAGACATCAGTCAGGAAGTTAAAGCTTGGTCGCAAATGAGTCTTCCAAATGGACAATGACCCCAAGCATACTTCCAAAGTTGTGGCAAAATGGCTTAAGGACAAGAAAGTCAAAGTATTGGAGTGGCCATCACAAAGCCCTGATCTCAATCCTATAGAAAATTTGTGGGCAGAACTGAAAAAGTGTGTGCGAGCAAGGAGGCCTACAAACCTGACTCAGTTACACCAGCTCTGTCAGGAGGAATGGGCCAAAATTCACCCAACTTATTGTGGGAAGCTTGTAGAAGGCTACCCGAAATGTTTGACACAAGTTAAACCATTTAAAAGGCAATACTACCAAATACTAATTGATTGTATGTAAACTTCTGACCCACTGGGAATGTAATGAAAGAAATGAAAGCTGAAATAAATAATATTCTCTGCTATTATTCTGACATTTCACATTCTTAAAATAAAAGTGGTGATCCTAACTGACCTAAGACAGGGAATATTTACTAAGATTAAATGTCAGGAATTGTGAATAACTGGGTTGAAATGTATTTGGCTAAGGTGCATATAAACTTCCGACTTCAATTGTATAAATACATTAATTAGAGTGAGAGAGAGAGATATGAAGGAGACATATGAAGGTCTGTGTGAGAATGACTTGTTAGAGAACCATTTTAGTACAGTGGAGAGGAAGAGATGAGAGGGAAGAAGAGAGCCAGTCAGAGGACTAAACAAGAAAATACGCATTGGTCAGAGACACCAACAACTAAGAGGGACAAAACTACACAGACAATTCACATACCGCCTCAACAGATCCATAGATGACGCAATCGCTATTGCACTCCACACTGCCCTTTCCCACCTGGACAAAAGGAACACTTAAGTGAGAATACTGTTCATTGACTGCAGCTCAGCGTTCAACACCATAGTGCCCTCTAAATGCATCACTAAGCTACGGACCCTGGGGATAAACACCTCCCTCTGCAATTGGATACTGGATGTTGACGATCCACCCCCAGATGGTGAGTGTAGGCAACAACACATCTTCCACGCTGACCTTCAACACGGGGCCCCTCAGGGGTGCGTGCTTAGCCCCCTCCTGTACTTCCTGTTCACTCACGACTATGTAGCGGCACAAGACTCCAGCACCATCATTAAGTTCACTGACGACACAACGGTGGTAGGCCTGATCACCGACGGCGAGACAGCCTACAGGGAGGAATTCAGAGACCTGGCAGTGTGGTGTCAGGACAACTACCTCTCCCTCATCGTCAGCAAGACAAAGGAGCTGATCATGGACTACAGGAAACGGAGGGCCAATCACGCCACCATTCACGTCGACAGGCCTGACGGGCCGCCCCCAGGTGGTGAGGGTAGGCAACAACATCTCCTCCCCGCTGATCCTCAACACTGGGGCCCCACAAGGGTGCGTTCTGAGCCCTCTCCTGTACTCCCTGTTCACCCACGACTGCGTGGCCACGCACGCTTCCAACTCAATCATCAAGTTTGCGGACGACACAACAGTGGTAGGCTTGATTACCAACAACGACGAGACGGCCTACAGGGAGGAGGTGAGGGCCCTCGGAGTGTGGTGTCAGGAAAATAACCTCACACTCAACGTCAACAAAACTAAGGAGATGATTGTGGACTTCAGGAAACAGCAGAGGGAACACCCCCCTATCCACATCGATGGAACAGTAGTGGAGAGGGTAGCAAGTTTTAAGTTCCTCGGCATACACATCACAGACAAACTGAATTGGTCCACTCACACAGACAGCATTGTGAAGAAGGCGCAGCAGCGCCTCTTCAACCTCAGGAGGCTGAAGAAATTCGGCTTGTCACCAAAAGCACTCCCAAACTTCTACAGATGCACAATCGAGAGCATCCTGGCGGGCTGTATCACCGCCTGGTACGGCAACTGCTCCGCCCTCAACCGTAAGGCTCTCCAGAGGGTAGTGAGGTCTGCACAACGCATCACCGGGGGCAAACTACCTGCCCTCCAGGACACCTACACCACCCGGTGTCACAGGAAGGCCATAAAGATCATCAAGGACATCAACCACCCGAGCCACTGCCTGTTCACCCCGCTATCATCCAGAAGGCGAGGTCAGTACAGGTGCATCAAAGCTGGGACCGAGAGACTGAAAAACAGCTTCTATCTCAAGGCCATCAGACTGTTAAACAGCCACCACTAACATTGAGTGGCTGCTGCCAACACACTGACACTGACTCAACTCCAGCCACTTTAATAATGGGAATTGATGGGAAATTATGTAAATATATCACTAGCCACTTTAAACAATGCTACCTTATATAATGTTACTTACCCTACATTATTCATCTCATATGCATACGTATATACTGTACTCTATATCATCGACTGTATCCTTATGTAATACATGTATCACTAGCCACTTTAACTATGCCACTTTGTTTACATACTCATCTCATATGTATATACTGTACTCGATGCCATCTACTGTATCTTGCCTATGCTGCTCTGTACCATCACTCATTCATATATCCTTATGTACATATTCTTTATCCCCTCACACTGTGTACAAGACAGTAGTTTTGGAATTGTTAGTTAGATTACTTGTTGGTTATTACTGCATTGTCGGAACTAGAAGCACAAGCATTTCGCTACACTCGCATTGATATCTGCTAACCATGTGTATGTGACAAATAAAATTTGATTTGATTTGATTTGAGATGGTTGAGAGCTTCAAGTTCCTTGGTGTCCACATCCCTAACACAGTCGTGAAGAGGGCACGACAACGCCTCTTCCCCGTCAGGAGACGGGAAAGATTTGGCATGGGCCGCAGATCCTAAAAAAAAGTTCTACAACTGCACCATTGAAAGCATCTTGACTGGCTGCGTCACAGCCTTGTTTGGCAACTGCTTGGCTTCTGACCGCAAGCCACTAGTGCGTACGACCCAGTACACCACTGGGGTCGAGCTCCCAGCCATCCAGGACCCCTACACCAGGCGGTGTCAGAGGAAGGCCCTAAAAATGGTCAGACTCCAGCCACCCAAGTCACAGTCTGTTCTCCGCTCCCGCAGAGTAAACAGTACCAGAGCTCCAAATCTGGGACCAAAAGGCTTCTGAACAGCTTCTATTCCCAAGTAGAAGTGTTATTTAAAAATATTTTCTGCTTCTCACCCCATACCCACATGTACATAGTACTTGGTACCGGTACTCCTTGTATATAGCTTCGTTATTGTCATTTTATTGTGTTACTATTTTATTTTATCCATTTGCAAATGTTCTTACTTTTTAACTGCATTTTTGTAGAGAGATTTGAAAGACGGGAACAGGGTTGGATAAACAGGGATTTAAAGCTGGGATTTGGGGAAATGTGGTCAATTAAATTCTTGATATTTAAATATATCTAACTATTCACCCGTTTCATAAGCCAAAATATAAGAATGTTATTCCATTGTTTACAAACAAGAATTTAATCAAACAATGACTAGCTTCAAAATATACTTTAGTCTATGAATTGGAGTGGTTACATTTCCCTAGCCCTATCCCCCAGCTGGATACCCTAACAAATGGTGGGGACACCATTTTATGCTTTTTTAAATCCCAGAATGTAGTTTAAACCCAGACAGGGTGAGACAGAGTTAGACAAGCATGGCTTATGGGGACAGGAGGTTGACACTGGGTTGAAACAGAAGGGATTACTCTATGGGGACAGTCACAATGAAGAGGGGTCACTACAGTGGGAACGCACACACAAACAGAACAGACCCACACAGTAGACACACAACCACACACTATCCAGAGACAAAGAGAGGGAGAGACAAAGAGACAGACACAGACAGAGAGCGCGAGCGAAAGACACAGACAGAGAGCACGAGCGAAAGACACAGACAGCGAAAGACAGAGCGAGCGAAAGACACAGACAGAGAGCGCGAGCGAAAGACAGACAGAGAGCGCGAGCGAAAGACACAGACAGAGAGCGCGAGCGAAAGACACAGACAGAGAGCGCGAGCGAAAGACACAGACAGAGAGCGCGAGCGAAAGACACAGACAGAGAGCGCGAGCGAAAGACACAGACAGAGAGCGCGAGCGAAAGACACAGAAAAAGAGGGCAAGCGAAAGACACAGACAGAGAGCACGAGCGAAAGACACAGACAGCGCGAGCGAAAGACACAGACAGCGAAAGACAGAGCGAGCGAAAGACAGACAGCGAAAGACAGAGCGAGCGAAAGAGAGAGCGAGCGAAAGAGAGCGAGCGAAAGAGAGCGAGCGAAAGAGAGAGCGAGCGAAAGAGCAAGCGAGCGAAAGAGCAAGCGAGCGAAAGAGAGAGAGAGAGCGAGCGAGCGAGAGCGAGCGAGCGAGAGCGAGCGAAAGAGAGAGAGCGAGCGAAAGAGAGAGAGAGCGCGAGCGAAAGAGAGAAAGCGCGAGCGAAAGAGAGAGAGAGCGCGAGCGAAAGAGAGAGCGAGCGAAAGAGAGAGCGAGCGAAAGAGAGAGAGAGAGCGAGCGAAAGAGCGAGAAAGAGCGAGAGCAAGAAAGAGAGAGAGCGAGAGCAAGAAAGAGAGAGAGAGAGACGAGCGAGACCCTGGGTCTCGACTCCACCCTGTGCAACTGGTTTCCTGGACTTTCTGACGGGCCGCCCCCAGGTGTTGAGGGTAGGAAACAACGTCCCAACCCCGCTGATCCTCAACACTGGGGCCCCACAAGGGTGCGTTCTCAGCCCTCTCCTGTACTCCCTGTTCACCCATGACTGCTTGGCCATGTACGCCTCTAACTCAATCATGAAGTTTGCAGACAACACTACCGTTGTAGGCTTGATTACCAACAACTATGAGATGGCCTACAGGGAGGAGGTGAGAGCCCTCGGAGTGGTGTGCCAGGAAAATAACCTCACACTCAATGTCAACAAAACAAAGGCGATGATCGTGGACTCCAGGAAAGAGCAGAGGGAACACCCCTCTATCCACATCGACGGGACAGTAGTGGAGAAGGTGGAAAGTTAAGTTCCTCCGCGTACACATCACAGACAAACAAATGGTCCACCCACATAGACAGCGGTGAAGAAAGCGCAACAGCGCCTCTTCAACCTCAGGAGGCAGAAGAAACTTTTACAGATGCACAATCGAGAGCATCCTGTCGGGCTGTATCACCGCCTGGTATGGCAACTCCTCCGCCCATAACCGCAAGGCTCTCCAGAGGGTAGTGCGGTCTGCACAACACATCACCGGGGGCAAACTACCTGCCCTCCAGGACACCTACACCACCCGATGCCACAGGAAGGCCAAAAAGATAATCAAGGACAACAACCACCCAAGCAACTGCCTGTTCACCCCGCTATCATCCAGAAGGCGAGGTCAGTTTAGGTGCATCAAAGCTGGGACCGAGAGACTGAAAAACAGCTTCTATCTCAAGGCCATCAGACTGTTAAACAGCCATCACTAACATTGAGTGGCTGCTGCCAACATACTGATTCAAATCTCTAGCCACTTTAACAATAAAAATTGGATGTAATAAATGTATCATTATAGTGCCCCCTCTTGAAACTATATTTTTATGTTTGGAAAAATAAATGTTCCCAAAGTAAACGGCCTATTTCTCAGGACCAGATGCTAGAATATGCATACAATTATGATACTGTTTTTATAATTGTGTAATATGATTTTTGACTGTTTAATGAAGAAAAATACAATTCCCTTTTGATTTGAACTAAATCAGAGGACCGCCCCTGAGCCCAGTTAAGGTCAGGCCTCCTGGGACAGCCCAGCCATTCCGAATATAACCCAACTTTGAGAAATTATCAGCAGACCGAGCTTACCTCAATTACGAGATGGCTAAAGGTTGCAGACCATGTTTTTCTCCATTAGGAGGACAAAGGTTGTAGCTCATTGCTGGTTAACCTCTAGCGTCGAGCAATCCCGTATCTGGGAGCGTAATCATAGCCTCAAGCTCATTACCATAACGCAACGTTTCCTATTCATGAAAATCGCAAATGAAATGAAATAAATATATTGAAACACAAGCTTAGCCTTTTGTTAACAACACTGTCATCTCAGATTGCTTTAACCAAAGCTACACAAGCATTTGTGTAAGAGTATTGATAGCCTAGCATAGCATTAAGCCTAGCATTCAGCAGGCAACATTTTCACAAAAACAAGAAAATCATTCAAATAAAATCATTTACCTTTGAAGAACTTCAGATGTTTTCAATGACGAGACTCTCAGTTAGATGGCAAATGTTCATTTTTTCCAAACATATTATTTGTGTAAGAGAAATAGCTCCGTTTTGTTCATCACGTTTTGGCCAAGAAAAAAAAAACGAAAATGCAGTCACTTACAACGCCAAACTTTTTTTCAAAATTAGCTCCATAATATCGACAGAATCATGGCAAACGTTGTTTAGAATCAATCCTCAAGGTGTTTTTCACATATCTATTCGATAATCAATCAGTGGTGGCAGCTGTTTCTCATCAGAAACAAACGGAAAAATACTGCAGCTGGAGATTACGCAATAATTGCGACAGAGGACACCAAGCGACCACCTGGTAAATGTAGTCTCTTAGGGTCAATCTTCCAATGATATGCCTACAAATACGTCACAATGCTGCAGACACCTTGGGGAAAACGTGGAAAAGGTAAGCTGACTCCTAACTCCTCCACAGCCATATAAGGAGTCATTGCCATGAGGCGGTTTCAAAAAATGCGGCACTTCCTGATTGTATTTTTATCTGGGTTTTTTCTGTAACATCAGTTCTGTGGCACTCACAGACAATATCTTTGCAGTTTTGGAAACGTCAGAGTGTTTTCTTTCCAAAGCTTTCAATTATATGCATAGTCGAGCATCTTTTCGTGACAAATGATCTTGTTTAAAACGGGAACGTTTTTCATCCAAAAATTAAAAGAGCACCCCCTATATCGAAGAACTTAAACTCTTAGACTATCGATACCGACAGAATAAGAACAAGTCTTTGATATTGATTACTAGTCTGCAGCTAGGAATTCGGCATCATTGAACGCGAAGAACGACAACCGCCAAAACATCCATTCTATAACGAACACTCTGAACAATCCCCTCTAACCACAACCGATAGAGAGAGGGAGAGAGACGGACAATTCTACAAAATAAATTAACTTTTCACCAGCGATCAAGATGACACACTGCGCGTAAATATATATATTGATTGCAATTGTTCCCGAATGAGTGAGCGTTCATGTGCTAAGGATTAGCATTTCAATTGTTATAATTATCACTTTGTAGTGACTTCTTAGTTGACCCCCACTTGACCCCCACTTCCCCTTTTGTCTAATAAGCCGCCATGCCGGTTTAGCTCACTAGGGTGCATTCTCATTACATTTACCTTGTTTGTTTGTTTGTTTATGCATTTCTGTGAATTACTTAGTTATAAATAAATGATTAAGACAATTGATGTATGGATAACTCATAGTGAAGACTGGGTTTGTGCAGATTACCAACAATTTACGACGTTTGGAATGAGACTAACGTGAGGTAAAGTAAATAATTCATTAATTCGAAGACTAATTGGTCAGATAAAATATCTGAAAAGTTATTTTAGGAAATGATAACTTTGTAATCTGAATATTTTTCCTTGGTGCCCCAACTTCCTAGTTAATTAGTTACATGATTAATCAGTTGATCGAGTAGTAACTAATTACAGAGAATCTTTGATAAAAACTATCAGTCTTCAGTTAATGATAGTAAAGACACAACATCTGCATGTGACCAATAACATTTGATTTGACAGACAGACAGACAGCAAGAGAGAGAGAGAGAGCGAGAGCGAGACAGAGAGTGAGAGTGAGAGTGAGAGTGCGAGAGCGAGAGCGAGAGCGAGAGAGACAGAGAGACAGAGAGAGCGAGAGAGAGCGAGAGCGAGAGCGAGAGACAGAGAGAGCGAGAGAGAGAGACAGAGAGAGCGAGAGAGAGAGACAGAGAGAGCGAGAGAGAGAGACAGAGAGAGCGAGAGAGAGAGACAGAGAGAGCGAGAGAGAGAGACAGAGAGAGCGAGAGAGAGACAGAGAGAGCGAGAGAGAGAGACAGAGAGAGCGAGAGAGAGAGACAGAGAGAGCGAGAGCGAGAGAGAGAGAGAGCGAGAGCGAGAGAGAGAGACAGAGAGAGCGAGAGAGAGAGACAGAGAGAGCGAGAGAGAGAGACAGAGAGAGCGAGAGAGAGAGACAGAGAGAGCGAGAGAGAGAGACAGAGAGAGAGACAGAGAGAGCGAGAGAGAGAGAGCGAGAGAGAGAGACAGAGAGAGCGAGAGAGAGAGACAGAGAGAGCGAGAGAGAGAGACAGAGAGAGCGAGAGAGAGAGACAGAGAGAGCGAGAGAGAGAGACAGAGAGAGCGAGAGAGAGAGACAGAGAGAGCGAGAGAGAGAGACAGAGAGAGCGAGAGAGAGAGACAGAGAGAGCGAGAGAGAGAGACAGAGAGAGCGAGAGAGAGAGACAGAGAGAGCGAGAGAGAGAGACAGAGAGAGCGAGAGAGAGAGACAGAGAGAGCGAGAGAGAGAGACAGAGAGAGCGAGAGAGAGAGACAGAGAGAGCGAGAGAGAGAGACAGAGAGAGCGAGAGAGAGAGACAGAGAGAGCGAGAGAGAGAGACAGAGAGAGCGAGAGAGAGAGACAGAGAGAGCGAGAGAGAGACAGAGAGCGAGAGAGAGACAGAGAGCGAGAGAGAGACAGAGAGCGAGAGAGAGACAGAGAGCGAGAGAGAGACAGAGAGCGAGAGAGAGAGAGAGAGCGAGAGAGAGAGAGAGAGAGAGCGAGAGACAGAGAGCGAGAGAGAGACAGAGAGCGAGGGTATGAGAGCTTGGTCAGCATAAAGAAGAACACATACCAGGCTTGAATGTGATGAGGCAGGATCTGTTGGTACATGTCCCCTCTGGAAATATCATTATCTGCACACACACACACAGTACATTTCATTTGACATAGAAGATTGAGGAGGATTGGTCTTTACGTTAACACAAGCCGGCAGTGTGTGTGTTACCTGAGGCCACTCCCCTCCAGCATGGGCTCTGCGTTTGATCTCCTCAACTGTCTTCCTACGAGAATCCTGGTCCGACCGCGACACGAACACTGGCCTTATGAACTTTATCAAAGCTGGTGGGGCAGGGAGAAAGAGAAGCAAAAGAGGGAGAGCGGAGAGACAGAAGGGGGGGGGGAGACAGAAGGGGGCGGAAGAGAGGTGGGGGAAGAGGGAGAGAAGGGGAGGAGTGAGAGACGGATAAGAGAGGGAGGGAAATAGAGAGATGATAGAGAGATTAGTGATTAGCACAGCATTATGACTAATAATAAGAATGTTACGCGATAACCCAGAATATGCTAATCATTAACACCTGGTCTCACCACCTCTACCTCTCTCCCCTCCACTCCCCTCCCCTCCCCCTTCATGTCCAGTCTGATGTGAGTTAGTGAGGTTATCAGTCAGTATCTATCAGAAGACTGTGGTTCTCACCGGCCCTGATGGAGACAGAAAGAAATGAGGAAGACTATACTACCAGAGAGAGAGAAAATGAAGGCTACAGTACACACTTCCCTAGACAGTGAGACAGACTAAAAAAGCCTGACAAATGAGGAAGAGGCAGGGAGGGAGTGCGAGAGAAGAAGGGAACGAGGTAGACAATGGTATTTAATGAAGATGATGAGGATGACTACTCACTGCCCCAGACGGGGATATTCTTGCTCTCGGTCTTCATGACGATAGAGGCCATGGTCATGGTAATGGGGATGGCGTCGAAGTAGGACGAGTGAGGGGCCAGGGTGAGGATGGGCGCCTGCGAGGGCGGGGCCGGTTCCCCTTTCACCGTCACCCAATGGAAACCTCCACAGAACCACATGGCTCGCATGATCACCCTCAGGGCTATGTCACAGATCCTGTAGGAGAGAGACAGGGTGAGGGTGTGTCTGATTAACTGCTATTTACACAGGTAAGTCAATTAAAGACATGCTCTGGAACTTTGGCAACTTCTATGTATTTTTGTAAACCTCCCACTTTGGGCTGGATGCATCAATGGCTAGTGAGCGTAACTTTCAGAACTACTGGCTAAAAAGTACACACAATTACCGGAGAATCTCTTTAAGAATGCAATTACCGCCTGTCGCGTGTGTGTCTTTGCCCCGACATAATGACGACAATATCATATATATGGATATTGTCGTCATTGTGTCGGGGCAAACACACACACACACGCGACAGGCCGTATATATATCTGCATGGTCAGAACTAGAAGCACAAGCATTTCGCTATACTCGCATTAACATCTGCTAACCATGTGTATGTGACCAATAAAATTTGATTTGGAATTGATATATAATTCTCTCACACACACACCTCCTCCACCAGGTCTCGGTCTCCACGGCCAGTTCAGATCGTCCCAGAGAGGCAGCGAAGGCAAAGGGCCAGGCCAGCAACATGAGGAACACTGCAAAGAACAACCGTACTGGGAACACTGTCACAGTCATCACACCAATCTGAGAAAGGGGGGAGGCGGGGGGCAAGAGCGGAGAGAGAGAGAGTGACAAAATCAAATGGTGATGCATTCATTCATTCATAAAAACACAGAGGGAGACAGAGGTACAAATTATCACATTTCATCAGGGAAAGAATCTCTTTGTGTGAAGTTGGATTGACCCATAAAGAACTGCTCTGTTGAAGAAGACCATCCAGCAATGACAGACATACAGCTAGTCATCCCTCCTAGCTTTCTCCTTGTTTACTCTATGCTCCTTATGTAAGCATGATCACAACAGCTCATACAGAAATGCTATAAAAAAATGTAAAAAATTAAACTATCCAATGTGATTTCAGGTTTAAATCAAAATAAAACAGTTAATTTAGTATCAAATGAATTTATGCTTACATCATTAAGGTCAAAGCAGATAACTATTGACCTGTCACGCCCTTAGAAGGGATATGGTTGTATGTCATGCCATCACTCCAAATAACAGGGTCACAATGTCAAGGCCCACTGTCATTTCAGATCCCCCCCCCCCCCCCCCCTATTCCTCTACCCATCATCTGGAGACCTCTTATCCCTCTTCTGTCTGTTACAGTAGGGTGTTGTTGTTCTCACAATACTGCACGTTTCTCTCTATTGCTTTCTCTATAAATATATCTTTCCCCCTCTCCACCCCCCTCTCTCTGCCTGCCTACATTACAATGTGGTCTTCTTTCATTTCCCAGGGGACTCTATTCCTTCTCTTCTCTTCCCTCTCTCTGCCTGCCTACATTACAATGTGGTCTTCTTTCATTTCCCAGGGGACTCTATTCCTTCTCTTCTCCTCCCTCTCTCTGCCTGCCTGCATTACAATGTGGTCTTCTTTCATTTCCCAGGGGACTCTATTCCTTCTCTTCTCCTCCCTCTCTCTGCTTGAATCCCTCTCTCCATCTCTCTGTGTGAGCCCCAGGTGCAGACAGCATGGCCAGATAAATAAACACTAATAGGGCTGGTTAATGACCGCCCCCAAAACACCTAACGATCCACCCTGACCACCACCACCCACTTCTGTAAATGGACTCATCCAAACAGCATAACAACAAATATTAGAAGCCATTCTACTGAGGTTATAACTCCATTACCAGAATTATGACTATCCGTCCCTCCTGTAGAATCAGTGTTTCCCTTACAATCATTTGGCAGCTGAGTATCGTTCCCTCTACTAAAAAAAATGATACATTGTAACACTCATCTTAAAAAGTGTGTTACAAGTTGCACATCTTCCTCAGATTCTCATCACGTCACCCAGGAAACCTCCAAGGCCACTAGCTAGCCATCTTGTGATCCTGGAAGTATAGCAAACCCTATAGATGCAATAACTGTTAGCTAAGACACACTAGCAAAATCATTTTGGGGGTTAATATAGAATTGGCTGGTGAAGTCATTGAGATCAGGAGATAAAATTAAAACAGTCCTCGATTTTCAGATGAGTTTCAAAATGAAGGTAATTTCAACCTCTACCTATCTGGACCCTTCATTTCCGCTAATTCCAAAGGATTAGGCAAGGAGCGAGGGGTTGTGTTCTACAACTGGCACTCTTGTGAGCTGGTCTCCATGTTGGTTGTGAGGGAGGATTCAAGGAGTTAAAAAGGAAAGCTTTGTGGTGTGAAATATTCAGGAGGAGACTCAGTGGACGTGTGTGAGAGAGATAGGAGGCATGCAAGAGAGAGACTAGATGCAAGCCTTTTGTTTCCTTAAAATGCACGGCACACACTTCCCTCCTCCAGGGATGGCAAGGGCCATTAGGGAAAGGCTTCTCAACCCCTCAACATGCGGACAAATGCGCACACACGCACTCTTAGGGGTGGGTATCTCCCCCCTACACACACAAACACACGTAGGGGTGGAGTCCACCCAGCAGGCAAGCATCTTGCTGCCCTCTAAAAAGGGTGTCCGCATGCTTCCCATCCCAAACAGTTTGTGCATATATTATGACATGTGATGTCTTTGTTCACTTGGTCTTCGACACCTTTCGAGGCAAGCCGAAGTTCGGTAGCCGAAGTATATGCCCCTTCGTTGGTGATTGGTCAACAATGGGGATTCTTCAACAAAGGAACCTCTTGTGTTTGATGTCATTTAATGAGAGACTACTCGTTTTCATGCACATTTTTTTCACTTGAGAAACACCCCCAAAGCCAATTCCTCCTTTGGCTGCCTATCCTTCCAGTTCTCTGGTTCCAATGACTGGAAAGAACTGCAAAAATCACTGAAGCTGGAGACTCATATCTCCCTCACTAGCTTAGAGCACCAGCTGTCAGAGCAGCTCACAGATCACTGCACCTGTACATAGCCCATCCAACTACCTCATCCCCACACTGTATTTATTTATTTATCTTGCTCCTTTGCACCCCAGTATCTCTACTTGCACATTCATCTTCTGCACATCAATCACTCCAGTGTTTAATTTGTATATTGTAATTATTTCACCACCATGGCCTATTTATTGCCTTACCGCCCTTCTCACCTCATTTGCACTCACTGTATATAGATTTTCTTCAGCTGTATTATTGACTGTATGTTTGTTTATTCCATGTGTAACTCTGTGTTGTTGTATGTGTCAAACTGCTTTGCTTAATTCTTGGCCAGGTCACAGTTGTAAATGAGAACTTGTTCTCAACTAGCCTACCTGGTTAAATAAATGTGAAATAAAAATAAACATACCCTAATCAGAAATCATGCATTACAGGTCACAGTCGCACTGAGCTAAAGGGTAGAGCTGCAGCTTTTAAGGAGCGGGACTCTGACCTGGCAGCTTAGAAGAAATCCCGCTATACCCTCCGACAAACCATCAAAACAGGCAAAGCATCAATACAGGACTAAGATCGCCGGTGTAGTACGATTCACCAACGCTCGTCGGATGTAGCAGGGCCTGCAAACTATTACAGACTACAAAAAGGGAAGCACAGCCGAGAGCCGCCCAGTGACACGTGCCTACGAGTCGAGCTAAACAACTTCTATGCTCGTGTCGAGGCAAGTAACACTGAAACTAGTGTCCCACCTCGACAACTTCCGGTGAAATTGCAGAGCGCCAAATTCAAATTAAATTACTATAAATATTTAACTTTCATGAAATCACAAGTGCAATACATCAAAACAAAGCTAAACTTGTTGTTAATCCAGCCGCCGTGTCAGATTTCAAAAAGGCTTTACAGCGAAAGCAAACCATGTGATTATCAGAGGACAGCGCTCAGCACACAAAACATTAGAAACAGTAACCAGCCAAGTAGACTAGTCACGAAAGTCAGAAATAGCAATCAAATTAATCACTTTTGATGATCTTCGTATGGTTGCACTCACAAGACTCCCAGTTACACAATAAATGTTTGTTTTGTTCGATAAAGTCCTCCAGTTTTTGGCGCGTTTTGTTCAGTAACAATGGCTCAAATGCGGTCATAAGAGGCAGACAAATTCCAAAAAGTATCCGTAAAGTTCGTAGAAACATGTCAAACGATGTTTATAATCAATCCTCAAGTTGTTTTTAGCCTAAATAATCGATAATATTTCAACCGGACAATAGCGTCGTCAATATAAAAGAAAAACAAGAAAGGCGCGCTCTCGGGATTGCGCACCAAACAGGTTGGGGATTTTCCACTGGCCTCCGATTGAAACTGCTCATTCTCCCTCATTTTCAGAATAAAGGCCTGAAACAATGTCTACAGACTGTTCACAGCTAGTGGAAGCCATAGGGAACAGAATCTGGGGCCTATCCCTTTAAATGGTGGATAGGCTTTCAATGGAAAAATACCCATTTCAAAATAATAGCACTTCCTTGATGGATTTTCCTCAGGTTTTCACCTGCCATTTCAGTTCTGTTCTACTCACAGACATTATTTTGACCGTTTTGGAAACTTGTGTTTTCTATCCAAATCTACCAATCATATGCATATGCTAGCTTCTGGGCCTGAGTAGCAGGCAGTTTACTTTGGGCACGCTTTTCATCCAAAATTCCAAATGCTGCCCCCTATCCCAAAAAAGTTAAACAGGTCAACATTCACAGACGGATTACCAGGACATGTACTCTGAGCATGTGCTGACCAACTGGCAAGTGTCTTCACTGACATTTTCAGCCTCTCCCTGTCTGAGTCTGTAATACCAACATGTTTCAAGCAGACCACCATAGTCTCTGTGCCCAAGAACACCAAGGTAACCTGCCTAAATGACTAACGACCCATAGCACTCACGTCTGTAGCCATGAAGTGCTTTGAAACGTGGCTCACATCAACACCATTATCCCAGAAACCCTAGACCCAATCCAATTTGCATACCACCCCAACAGAACCACAGATGATGCAATCGCTATTGTACTCCACACTGCCCTTTCCCACCTGGGCTAAAACACCATAGTGCCCTCAAAGCTCATCACTAAGCTAAGGACCCTGGGACTAAACACCTCCCTCTGCAACTGGATCCTGGACTTCCTGACGGGCTGCCCCCAGGTTGTAAGGGTAGGTAACAACACATCCTCACACTGATCCTCAACACAGGGGCCCCTCAGGGATGCGTGCTCAGTCCCCTCCTGTACTCCCTGTTCACTCATGACTGCACTGGCAGGCACGACTCCAACACCATCATTCAGTTTGCTGATGACACAACAGTGGTAGGCCTGATCACCGACAATGATGAGACAGCCTATGTGGAGGTCAGAGACCTGACTGTGTAGCGCAAGGACAAGAACCTCTCCCTCAACATGATCAAGACAAAGGAGATGATTGTGGACTACAGGAAAAGGAGGACTGAGCACACCCCTATTCTCCTCGATGGAGCTGTAGTGGAGCAGGTTGAGAGCTTCAAGTTCCTCGGTGTCCACAAACTAACATGGTCCAAGCACACCAAGACAGTCGTGAAGAGGGCACGACAAAACCCATTCCCCCTAAGGAGACTGAAAAGATTTGGCACGGATCCTCAGACCCTCAAAAGGCTGCACCATCGAGAGTATCCTGATGGGTTGCATCACTGCCTGGTATGGCAACTGCTCGGCCTCCGACCGCAAGGCACTACAGAGGGTAGCGCGTACGGCCCAGTACATCACAGGGGTCAAGCTTCCTGCCATCCAGGACCTCTATACCAGGCGGTGTCAGAGGAAGGCCCTAAAAAATTGTCAAAGACTCCAGCCACCCTAGTCTTCTCTGCTACTGCGCGGCAGCTACTGCGCGGCAGCTACTGCGCGGCAGCTCTGCGCGGCAGCTACTGCACACAGCGGTACCAGAGCGCCAAGTCTAGGTCCAAGAGGCTCCTAAATAGCTTCTACCCCCAAGCCATAAGACTCCTGAACATCTAATCAAATGGCTACCGAGACTATTTGCATTGCCCCCCCCTCCCCCCGGAACGCTGCTGCTACTCTCTGTTATTATCTATGCATAGTCACTTTAATAACTCTACCTACATGTACATATTACCTTAATTACCCCAACACCGGTTCCCCCGCACATTGACTCTGTACTGGTACCCACTGTATATAGCCTCCACATTGACTTTGTGTAAAGCCCCACTATTGTTATTTACTGCTGGGGGGGGATTTTCTTAACTGCATTGTTGGTTAAGGGCTTGTAAGTAAGCATTTCACTGTAATGTCTACACCTGTTGTATTCCGTGCATGTGACAAATAAAATTTGATAAATGCTAGCTGACGTCACATTTTGGACACTAGGGGACACCTACACATTGTTATGGATAAAAGACTAACAAAAAGAAGGAGCTGGCGCACACTCAGAGAAAATGATTTAGCCTAGAGGTGCCGACTAGCGGCAAATGAACTGGAAGCTATAAATACAAAAATTAAGTTGCACACACATATATATTTCCCACTACCATTCAAAAGTTTGGGGTCACTTAGAAATGTCCCTGATTTTGAAAGAAAAGCACATTTTTTGTCCAATAAAATAACACCAAATTGATCAGAAATACAGTGTAGACATTGTTAATGTCGTAAATGACTTTTGTAGCTGGAAACGGCAGATTTTTTATGGAATATCTACATCGGCGTACAGAGACCCATTATCAGCAACCTTCACTCCAGTGTTCCAATGGCACGTTGTGTTAGCTAATCCAAGTTTATCATTTTAAAAGGCTAATTGATCACTAGAAAAGCCTTTTGCAATTACGTTAGCACAGCTGAAAACTGTTGTGCTAATTAAAGGCCTTCTTTAGACTACTTGAGTATATGGAACATCTGGTGTGTTCTTAAATTCAATGTGGAGTGCCAGAGTGCTCTCGTAAATTCAGAGCTTATTGTCAGATCGTCCATTTGTAAACGCAGACTGATTCACTCTCGGAGCGCACACTGGAAGCACCGGCCAAGGAGTAGAGTTCATTTGAGCGTTCTGACCTTACAGCGGCAGTCAAGCACCCAAGCTAACGTTGGCTAGCTTCTTCCAGACAAATGAGACTACTGACAATTTTACTTGCACTTGCAGAGCTGGTTAGGCAGTGTCATGTTATCCTTAGCGTTGGTGACTAACTGTGCTGCTGGCAACAACTTAATTACGCTTTTTTGCCGACGTTTACTAACAGCAGCCATATTCAACGGACATGGAGCACTCATAAATGCATTATTCTGCACTCTGGTGCACTCAGATGAGAGTGATCTGAAATCGGAGTAGATAGCCAGAGTGAATTTATGAAAGCACCCGAATGTCCATTGAGAACGCACAATGACTATACCATTTAGCTAAGCTAAGAATGACGGGAATAATCAGGTCAATAAACATTGGGTAGTTAGATAGCATATAGTTAATATACTGGCAAGTTTGATGTATAAGTAGCCAACTAACGTTAGGCAACTAGCTAACATACCGGTATATACTGCTGTATATGTATAATGATATGCTATGTGGTTCTTAAGGAACAAATTGTCAGCCAACATAGCGTGTAAGGTAACTTATTTGAAAAGTCATGACTTTATTACATAGTTTCTGCTCCTTTATCGAGTCATGTTCTGCCCCTTGTCTCTGTGTGCAGTTTGTGTGTGTAAAGCATGCCTCCTGCTGCAGGAGTAAACGTGTTTGCCGTGTTTATCTTCCACTGCTGGCACAAAATGTTCTGTGCCAAAATGGAGGCCAGTTTCCTGACCTTGTAGGGCAGGGCTCTTCAACCCTGTTCCTGGAGATCAAATGTCCTGTAGATTCACACTAGTGGTCGACCGATTATGGCCGATTAATTAGGGCTGATTTCAAGTTATTACAAATCGGTAAATCGGCCTTTTTGGATGCCGATTACGGCCAACTGCATTGCAATCCACGAGGATACTGCGTGGCAGGCTGACCACCTGTTATGCGAGTGCAGCGTCAAAAGGACCTTGTGGCTGCAAGGAGCCAAGGTAAGTTGCTAGCTAGCATTAAAGTTCTCTTAAAAAACAATCAATCTTCACATAATCACTAGTTAACCTAGTAATATCATCAACCATGTGTAGTTAACTAGCTTGTCCCGCGTTGCATATAATCAATGCGGTGCCTGTTAATTTATCATCGAATCACAGCCTACTTCAACTTCGCCAAACGGGTAATTTCACAAAAGCACATGTGAAAAAAGCACAATCGTTTCACAAATGTACCTAACCATAAACATCAATGCCTTTCTTAAAATCAATACACAGAAGTATATATTTTTTAAACCTGCATATTTAGTTAAAATAAATTCATGTTAGCAGGCAATATTAACTATGGAAATCGTGTCACTTCTCGTGTTCAGTGCAAGCAGAGTCAGGGTATATGCAACAGTTTGGGCTGCCTGGCTCCTTGCGAACTGCGTGAAGACCGTAATTAATTTGCCAGAATTGTACATAATTATGACATAACATTGTAGGTTGTGCAATGTAACAGCAATATTTAGACTTAGGGTTGCCACCCATTCGATAAAATACGGAACCGTTCCGTATTTCACTGAAAGAATAAACGTTTTGTTTTCAAAGTGATACTTTTCGGACCATATTAATGATCAAAGGCTCGTATTTCTGTGTTTATTATATTATAATTAAGACTATGATTTGATATTTGATAGAGCAGTCTGACTGAGCGGTAGTAGGCAGCAACAGGCTCGTAAGAATGAATTCAAACAGCACTTGACTGCGTTTTGTCAGCAGCTCTTAGCAATGCTTGAAGCACAGCGCTGTTTATGACTTCAAGCCTATCAACTCACAAGATTTGCCTGGCAATACTAAAGTGCCTATAAGAACATTCAATAGTCAAAGCTATTCAATATACAAATGGTATAGAGCAAAATAGTCGACGCGTCATAATTCCTATAATATCTACAACCTAGAAACTACAACTTCTTAACTGGGAATATTGAACCACCAGCTTTTCATATATCTGAGCTAGGAACTTAAACGTTAGCTTTTTTTTACATGGCACATATTGCACTTTAACTTTCTTCTCCAACACTTTGTTTTTGCATTATTTAAACCAAATTGAACACGTTTCATTATTTATTTGAGACTAAATAGATTTTATGTATTATATTAAGTTCAAATAAAAATGATCATTATTCATTCAAGTATTGTTGTAATTGTGATTATTACAAATATTTATAAAAATTGCCCAATTAAATCAGTATCGGCTTTTTTTGGTCCTCCAATAATCGGACTCGGCGTTGAAAAATCATAGTCGGTCAACCTCTAGTTCACACTCCAGTATTAATGCTAAATTGTAATTACTTCGCCACTACGGCCTATTTATTGCCTTACCTCCCTAATCTTAAATTTGCACACACTGTATATAGACTTTTCTATTGTGTTATTGACTGTCCGTTTGTTTACTCCATGTGTAACTCTGTTGTTGTTTGTGTTGCAGTGCTTTGCTTTATCTTGGCCAGGTCGCAGTTGTAAATGAGAACTTGTTCTCAACTAGCCTACCTGGTTAAATAAAGGTGAAATAAAATACAAACAAACACTCCAACCTAGCACACCCGATTCCAATAATTAGCTGGTTAATAAGCTGAATCCGATTAGTTACAACTGGGGTTGGAGTGAAAACCTACAGGAGGGTAGCTCTCCAGGAACAGGATTGGAGAGCGTTGCTGTAGTGAACAGTATATGGATGAGTGACTGGGACACACCCTGGTCCTGGGGCTGTGAGAGAGCAGAGAGGCCATGAAGCCAGGAACGGGACAAACCACATTTCCTGCACTTCCAGAAAGAACTCTAGCCGAGTATTGGTACACTGTCAAACGTTATTGTAATGGTAGTAAGTTATGTCTGGTAACATCAACAGGACAAACCACACGTCACACATCAGAATACTAACTAGCTACTCACAGACTTGGTGCAAGCAAAATATATAATTTGCTGAATGATGCCGTATGCTACAGCCATTCTGTCCTATGCAGCATGGTCAGATACTGACAACTGCATGTCCAAGCCCCAAGGCTGTGTGTGAAAGGCTAAACAGAGTGTAAGGGGACAGCCGTGTGCATGTGACCATATTGACTGACCATCACATATTGGCACAGAGTCAATTATTCTTACTAGATACACAGAGAGAGGAAGAGACAGGTAAATTGAGGGAGCATAGAGGGAGAGATGTCACTGTAATAGTGAAGGTGTAAACTTGGCAGTAGAAAACCTAACCAGTATATTTGACCTCTCAGCTTCCCTATCAAATCTAAAAAATGTAAGCAGACAGCCTAAGAAAATTAACAACAATGACAAAAGCAAAAACCTGAGAAAGAAATTGAGAAACCGATCCAGCCAAAAACAGAGAACCAGAAAACCTGAGCCTACGCCTTCACTATGGTGAATCACTAAAACAATACAGAAATCCATTACAGAAAAAGGAACAGCACATCAGAAATCAGCTCAATGTAATTGAAAAATCCATAGAATCTAACCACTTCCGGGAAAATTGGAAAACTCTAAACTAACAAAGAGTTATCCAAAACGGAGATAACAAAGAACAAACAGCAAAAACATATACATGATCAAATACAAATCTTAGAATCAACAAGAACCCATTGGATTCTCCAATTACAGTGAATGAACTGCAGGACAAAATACAAACCCTCCAACCCAAAAAGGCCTGTGGGATTGATGGTATCCTAAATTAAATTACAAAATATACAGACCATAGATTCCAATTGGCTATACTTAAAACTCTTTAACATCATCCTTAGCTCTGGCATCTTCCCCAATATTTGGAACCAAGGACTGATCAGCCCAATCCACAAAAGTGGAGACATATTTGACCACAATAACTACTGGGGGCGATGCGTCAACAGCAACCTTGGAAAAATCCTTTGCATTATCATTAACAGCAGACTCGTACATTTCCTAAGACAAAACAACGTACTGAGCAAATGTCAAATTGTCTTTTTACTAAAAATTACAGTAAGACAGACCACGTATTCACCCTGCACACCTATACTGACAAAAAAAAAACAAAGGCAAAGTTCTCTCATACTTTTTGGATTTCAAAAAAGCTAGACTCAATTTGGCATGATGGTCTGCTATACAAATGCATGGGAAAGTGGTGTTGGGGGAAATGCATACAAAATTATAAAATCCATGTACACAAACAAGAAGTGTGTGGTTAAAATTGGCAAAAAACAAATTTCTTTCCAAAGGGCCGGGGGGGTGAGACAGGGATGCAGCTTAAGCCCCACCCTCTTCAACATGTACATCAAGGAATTGGCGAGGGCACTAGAACAGTGTGCAGCACCCGGCCTCACCCTACTAGAATCTGAAGTCAAACGTCTACTGATTATCTGGTGCTTCTGTCTCCAACCAAGGAGGGCCTACAGCAGCACCTAGATCTTCTGCACAGATTCAGTCAGACCTGGGCCCTGACAGTAAATCTCAGTAAGACAAAAATAATGGTGTTCCACTCACCAACCAAGAATGCAGAACAGATTTATGCAGATACCCACTAATTATCTACAAATTCTACAACCACCTAAAAAGGAAGCAATTCCCAAACCTTACATAACTAAGCAATCACCTACAAAGAAATGAACCTGGAGAAGAGCCCCCTAAGCAAGCTGGTCCTGGGGCTCTGTTCACAAATACAACCAGATCCGACAGAGCCCCAGGTCAGCAACACAATTAGACCCAACCAAATCATGAGAAAACAAAAAAGAGAATTACTTGACACATTGGAAATAATTTAAAGAAAAACAGAGCAAACTAGAATGCTATTTGGCCCTAAACAGAGTACACAGTGGCAGAATGCCTGACCACTGTGACGGACCCAAAATTATGGAAATCTTTGACTATGTACAGACTCAGTGAGCATAGCCTTGCTATTGAGAAAGGCCGCCGAATGAAGACCTGGCTCTCAAGAGAAGACAGGCTATGTGCTCACTGCCCACAAAAGGAGGTGGAAACTGAGCTGTACTTCCTAACCTCCTGTCAAATGTATGATCAGAGAAACATATTTGCCTCAGATTAAATACAGACCCACAAAGAATTCCAAAACAAATCCCATTTTGATAAACTCCCATATCCATCTGAGATATCTACTGCATCCCTCAACCTCCACATACAACACCTGTTCTGCCAGTCACATTCTTTTAAAGGTCCCCAAAGCACACACATCCCTGGGTCGCTTCTCTTTTCAGTTCGCTGCAGCTAGCGACTGGAACGAGCTACAACAAACACTCAAACTGGACAGTTTTATCTCAATCTCTTCATTCAAAGACTCAATCATGGACACTCTTACTGACAGTTGTGGCTGCTTTGTGTGATGTATTGTTGTCTCTACCTTCTTCCCTTTGTGCTGTTGTCTGTGCCCTGTTTTGTGCTGCTACCATGTTGTGTTGCTACCATGTTGTGTTGCTGCTATGCTCTTTATGTAGTCTCTTTATGTAGTGTTGTCGCTCTTGTCGTGATCAAATCAAAGTTTGTCACATTCCACCTTACAGTGAAATGCTTACTTATAGGCTCTAACCAATAGTGCAAAAAAGGTATTAGGTGAACAATGTGTAAGAAATAAAAACAACAGTAGAAAGACAGTGAAAAACAGTAGCAAGGCTATATACAGTAGCGAGGCTACATACAGTAGTGAGGCTACATACAGACACCGGTTAGTCAGGCTGATTGAGGTAGTATGTACATGTAGATATGGTTAAAGTGACTATGCATATATGATGAACAGAGAGTAGCAGTAGCGTAAAGAGGGGTTGGCGGGTGGCGGGACACAATGCAGAAGCAGCCCGGTTAGCCAATGTGCAGGAGCACTGGTTGGTCGGCCCAATTGAGGTAGTATGTACATGAATGTACAGTTAAAGTGACTATGCATGTGTTTTGTCCTATATTTTTATTTTATGTATTTTATATTTAAATCCCAGACCCCATCCCCGCAGGAGACCTTTTGGTAGGCAGTCATTGTAAATAAGAATTAGTTCTTAACTGACTTGTCTAGTTAAATAAAAGTTAAATAAATACAAAAACTTTTTTTTAAATACCAGTGTGCAATTACAGCAGCAAGATTTGTGACCTGTTGCCACAAGAAAAGGGCAACCAGTGAAGAACAAACACCATTGTAAATACAACCTATATTTCTGTTTATTTATTTCCCCTTGTGTACTATTTGCACATCATTACAACACTGTATATACACATGTGACATTTTAAATTGTTTATTTCACTTTTGTTTATTATCTATTTCACTTGCTTTGGCAATGTAAACATATGTTTGCCATGCCAATAAAGCCCCTTGAACTGAATTGAGAGGGAAGGAAGACAGAGGGAGATGACAGAGTGAGAGAGGTGGGCAAAATACAACACATGGAACATTTAATGTAAACACAGGGACTCAATTATCCATTCCTTGGCTCAAACACCTTTTTTGTGTGACCCAGATCTATTCAAAAGCCACCGTTGGCAAGCCTCCCTTGAACAGTGAAGGCTGCCCAGTCATTTAGGACGGTTTTACAGTTAACTGCTATTGGACATGGAAATCCACTGCAAACGTTTGAAATGCAAATTACGAGAATCAAGATCACCAATTCAATAGCTACAAAAAAAGTTAGCTCTGATGTTATGTAAATTAAAACTCTTCTTGATGTAATCAAATCTCCATAAAATACACAATATGTATAGATTTTAGTTTAGTCCCTACATGTAGTTTATGGTCAATATACCAATTACTTCGACCATAACATGCAGGTATGCTTGCACGCTTGAAACGCACAGAACACTTGGTGGGTGCAGAACATCAGGTACCTAATTAGCATGCTAGTTAGCTAATAGCTACTGTAGCACAGAGTGCCGTTAACTGACCAACTGGCTGGCAAAATATAACATTAGAACATATTTGAATGTTCATGAAATACGATTTCAACAAAAGTTAAACGGTTGCTTACCCTGATTTTCTCCAAGGGGGTGAATCGTAACTCGTGAACGAATGGATTTCTGAAAGGGGTTGGCAAATCCGACCCATCTCTAATCTCCAAGGAAGGATGCTGCTCATCTGGCAACTTCATAACTGAAAACAAATAAACTAACACTTATCAGTTCGCAACGGTTTTTCTATTCCACAATAAACAGGCAAGGCTTCTTTGAAACCGACTTTCTAGGCTAGCTGATGGCGCTGATAGGTGTGCTCGAGAAACATCAACTCGTTGAGTGGGGCGGGGAAGCGAGGATGGCTAATTTCAATGTACTGGGACTGCGCATGCGTAGTAGCGAGCCATACACTGACCACTTTGGAAGGTGTTGGATCTTTTTTACAGTGGTGCCAGAATTTCAGCACACATGCCACACACATACACACACGAGTCACGACACAGGCAGACACACACACAGGGACAACTGATATGAGTTTTGTGGGACATGACCTCTTTTCCTGGAATGTGTCTTTGAGATGTGCCAGATACCTTTGAGTGCGTATGAGTGTGAAGATGTAGTGCTCGCACTCTCACTTGACCCAACTGTCAATTTGTTACTCAGTTTGACGTCTTTGGGTCTCTCTTGTTTACCTTAATATGTAAAAACGGTATGTGGCTGTGGGTGACAATAATCCAGCAAATAGCTCAACATTATTGTTCATTCAGTCTGGATGTCATAATAATTTAGAATTATTTTCTTTGAAAGTTTTAGCTCTATCTGACAGGAAATGGCAGCAGGGTCATCAGTTAAAGAATAATTATTCTTCTTCATGTGGCTTTCCAGCTGACTATATTGCCAAGCCTGGCCTGCTGAGGAGAGACGGACTCCATCCTAGCTGGAGGGGTGCTCTCATCTTATCTACCAACATAGACAGGGCTCTAACTCCTCTAGCTCCACAATGAAATAGGGTGCAGGCCAGGCAGCAGGCTGTTAGCCAGCCTGCCAGCTTAGTGGAGTCTGCCACTAGCACAGTCAGCGTAGTCAGCTCAGCTATCCCCATTGAGACCGTGTCTGTGCCTCGACCTGGGTTGGGCAAAACTAAACATGGCGGTGTTCGCCTTAGCAATCTCACTAGGATAAAGACCTCCTCCATTCCTGTCATTATTGAAAGAGATTGTGATGCCTCACATCTCAAAATAGGGCTACTTAATGTTATATCCCTTACTTCAAAGGCAATTATAGTCAATGAACTAATCACTGATCATAATATTGATGTGATTGGCCTGACTGAATTTACTGTGTTAAATGAGGCCTCACCTCCTGGTTACACTAGTGACCATATCCCCCGTGCATCCCGCAAAGGTGGAGGTGTTGCTAACATTTAAGATAGCAAAAAAATGAGTTCCCTGAATTCCTGGAATAAATGTGGATCTTAATGATTTTCCTCCTAATCCTGGACTATCGGACCACCATTTTATTACGTTTGCAATTGCAACAAATAATCTGCTCAGACCCCAACCAAGGAGCATCAAAAGTTGTGCTATAAATTCACAGACGGCAGTGGGGATTCCTTGATGCCCTTCCAGAGTCCCTCTGCCTACCCAAGGACGTCAGAGGACAAAAATCAGTTAACCACCTAACTGAGGAACTCAATTTAACCTTGCGCAATACCCTAGATGCAGTTGCACCCCTAAAAACTAAAAACATTTCTCATAAGAAATTAGCTCCCTGGTATACAGAAAATACCCGAGCTCTGAAGCAAGCTTCCAGAAAATTGGAACGGAAATGGCGCCACACCAAACTGGAAGTCTACCGACTAGCTTGGAAAGACAATACCGTGCAGTATCGAAGAGCCCTTACTGCTGCTCGATCATCCTATTTTTCCAACTTAATTGAGGAAAATAAGAACAATCCAAAATTTATTTTTGATACTGTCGCACAGCTAACTAAAAAGCAGCATTCCCCAAGTGAGGATGGCTTTCACTTCAGCAGTAATAAATTCATGAACTTCTTTGAGGAAAAGATCATGATTATTAGAAAGCAAATTACAGACTCCTCTTTAAATCTGCGTATTCCTTCAAAGCTCAGTTGTCCTGAGTCTGCACAACTCTGCCAGAACCTAGGATCAAGAGAGACACTCAAGTGTTTTAGTAATATATCTCTTGACACAATGATGAAAATAATCATGGCCTCTAAACCTTCTAGCTGCATACTGGACCCTATTCCAACTAAACTACTGAAAGAGCTGCTTCCTGTGCTTGGCCCTCCTATGTTGAACATAATAAACGGCTCTCTATCCACCGGATGTGTACCAAACTCACTAAAAGTGGCGGTAATAAAGCCTCTTATGAAAAAGCCAAACCTTGACCCAGAAAATATAAAAAACTATCGGCCTATATCGAATCTTCCATTCCTTTCAACATTTTTAGAAATGGCAACTCACTGCCTTCCTGAAGACAAAAAATGTATACGAAATGCTTCAGTCTTTTTTTAGACTCCATCATAGCACCGAGACTGCACTTGTGAAGGTGGTAAAGGACCTTTAATGGCATCAGACCGAGGCTCTGCATCTGTCCTCGTGCTCCTAGACCTTAGTGCTGCTTTTGATACCATCAATCACCACATTCCTTTGGAGAGATTGGAAACCCAAATGGTCTACACGGACAAGTTCTGGCCTGGTTTAGATCTTATCTGTCGGAAAGATATCAGTTTGTCTCTGTGAATGGTTTGTCCTCTGACAAATCAACTGCAAATTTCGGTGTTCCTCAAGGTTCCGTTTTAGGACCACTATTGTTTTCACTATATATTTTACCTCTTGGGGATGTCATTCTGCTATGCGGATGACACACAGCTGTACATTTCAATGAAACATGGTGAAGCCCCAAAATTGCCCTCGCTAGAAGCCTGTGTTTGAGGCATAAGGAAGTGGATGGCTGCAAACGTTCTACTTTTAAACTCGGACAAAACAGAGATGCTTGTTCTAGGTCCCAAGAAACAAAGAGATCTTCTGTTGAATCTGACAATTAATATTAATGGTTGTACAGTCGTCTCAAATAAAACTGTGAAGGACCTTGGCGTTACTCTGGACCCTGATCTCTCTTTTGACGAACATATCAAGACTGTTTCAATGACAGCTTTTTTCCATTTACGTAACATTGCAAAAATCAGAAATTTTCTGTCCAAAAATGATGCAGAAAAATTCATCCATGCTTTTGTTACTTCTAGGTTAGACTACTGTAATGCTCTACTTTCCGGCTACCCGGATAAAGCACTAAATAAACTTCAGTTAGTGTTAAATACGGCTGCTAGAATCCTGACTAGAACCAAAAATTGTTATCATATTACTCCAGTGCCTGCCTCCCTACACTGGCTTCCTGCTAAGGCAAGGGTTGATTTCAAGGTTTTACTGCTAACCTACAAAGCATTACATGGGCTTGCTCCTACCTATCTTTCTGATTTGGTCCTGCCGTACATACCTACACATACGCTACGGTCACAAGACGCAGGCCTCCTAATTGTCCATAGAATTTCTGAGGAAACAGCTAGAGGCAAGGCTTTCTCCTATAGAGCTCCATTTTTATGGAATGGTCTGCCTACCCATGTGAGAGACGCAAACTCTGTCTCAACCTTTAAGTCTTCACTGAGGACTCATCTCTTCAGTAGGTCATATTTTTGAGTGTAGTCTGGCCCAGGATTGAGTGTAGTCTGGCCCAGGAGTGTGAAGGTGAACGGAAAGGCTCTAGTGCAACGACCGTCCTTGCTGTCTCTGTCTGGCCGGTTCCCCTCTTTCCACTGGGATTCTCTGCCTCTAACCCTATTACAGGGGCTGAGTCACTGGCTTACTGGTGCTCTTTTATGCCGTCCCTAGGAGGGGTGCGTCACTTTAGTGGGTTGAGTCACTGATGTGATCTTCCTGTCTGGGTTGGCGCCCCCCCTTGGGTTGTGCCGTGGCGGAGATCTTTGTGGGCTACACTCGGCCTTGTCTCAGGATGGTAAGTTGGTGGTTGAAGATATCCCTCTAGTGGTGTGGGGGCTGTGCTTTGGCAAAGTGGGTGGGGTTATATCCTTCCTGTTTGGCCCTTTCCGGAGGTATCATCGGATGGGGCCAGAGTGTCTCCTGACCCCTCCTGTCTTAGCCTCCAGTATTTATGCTGCAGTAGTTTATGTGTCGGGGGGCTAGGGTCAGTTTGTTATATCTGGAGTACTTCTCCTGTCTTATCCGGTGTCCTGTATGAATTTAAGTATGCTCTCTCTAATTCTCTCTTTCTTTCTCTCTCTCGGAGGACTTGAGCCCTAGGACCATGCCTCAGGACTACCTGGCATGATGACTCCTTACTGACCCCAGTCCACCTGGCCGTGCTGCTGCTCCAGTTTCAACTGTTCTGCCTGCGGCTATGGAATCCTGACCTGTTCACCGGACGTGCTTCCTGTCTCAGACCTATTATTTGACCATGCTGGTCATTTATGAACATTTGAACATCTTGGCCATGTTCTGTTATAATCTCCACCCGGCACAGCCAGAAGAGGACTGGCCACCCCTCATATCCTGGTTCCTCTCTAGGTTTCTTCCTAGGTTCTGGCCTTTCTAGGGAGTTTTTCCTAGCCACCATGCTTCTAAATCTGAATTGCTTGCAATTTGGGGTTTTAGGCTGGGTTTCTGTATAGCACTTTGTTACATCGGCTGATATAAATAGGGCTTTATAAATACATTTGATTGATTGACTGTTATGCTAAAACCGGAAAGGGCCTTCCCCAAACTGTAACCACAAAGTTGGAAGCCATTGTATGCTGTCACATTAATATTTTCCTTCACTGGAACTAAGGGGCCTAGACTGAACCATGAAAAACAGCCCCAGACCATTATTCCTGCTCCACCAAACTTTACAGTTGGCACTATGCATTCGGGCAGGTAGCATTCTCCTGGCATCTGCCAAACCCAGATTTGTCCATCAAACTGACAGGAGGTGAAGCGTGATTCATCACTCCAGAGAATGTGTTTCCACTGCTCCAGAGTCCAATGGCGGTGAGCTTCACACCACTCCAGCTGACGCTTGTCATTGTGCATGGTGATCTTAGGCTTCTGTGCGGCTGCTTGGCCATGAAAATTGTGCTGACATTGCTTCCAGAGGCAGTTTGTAACTCGGTAGGGAGTGTTGCAACCGAGGAGAGACAATTGTATGCGTTTCTGCACTCTGCCGATCCGGTTCTGTGAGCTTGTGTGGCCTATGACTTCAAGGCTGAGTCATTGATGCTCTTAGACATTTCCACTTCACAATAACAGCACTTACAGTTGACCGGGGCAGCTCTAGCAGGATAGAAATTTGATGAAATTACTTGTTGGAAATGTGGCATCCTATGGCAGTTCCATGTTGACAGTCACTGAACTCTTCAGTAAGGCCACTCTACTGTTAATGTTTGTCTATGGAGATTGCATGGTTGTGTGCTCAATATTACACTTGTCAGCAACGGGTGTGGCCGAAATAGTCAAATCCCCTAATTTGATGGAGTGTCCACATACTTTTGTATATATAGTATATATACATATACACTACCGTTCAAAGGTTTGGGGTCACTTAGAAATGTCCTTGTTTTTGACAGAAAAGCAAACGTTTTATCCAATAAAATAACATTAAATTGATCAGAAATACAATGGAGACATTGTTAATGTTGTAATTGACTATTGTAGCTGGAAACGGCAGATTTTTAATGGAATATCTACATAGACGTACAGAGGCCCATTATCAGCAACCATCGCTCCTGTGTTCCAATGGCACATTGTATCAGCTAATCCAAGTTTATAATTATAAAAGGCTAATTGATCATTAGAAAACCCTTTGCGATTATGTTAGCACAGCTGAAAACTGTTGTTCTGATTTAGAAGCAATAAAACTATCCTTCTTTAGACTACTTGAGTATCTGGAGCATCTGCATTTGTGGGTTCGATGACATGCTCAAAATGGCCAGAAACAAATAACTTTCTTCTGAAACTCGTCAGTCTATTCTTGTTCTGAAAATTGAAGGCTATTCCACGCAAGAAATTACCAAGAATCTGAAGATCGCATACAGGGCTGTGTATTACTCCCTTCACAGAACAGGGCAAACTGTCTCTAACCAGAATTGAAAGAGGAGTAGGAGGCCCCAGTGCACAACTGAGCAAGAGGACAAGTACATTAAGAGTGTCTAGTTTGAGAAACATACGCCTCACAAGTCCTCAACTGGCAGCTTCATTAAATAAAACCCACAAAACACCAGTCTCAACGTCAACAGTGAAGAGGCGACTCCGGGATGCTGGCCTTCTAGGCAGAGTTGCAAAGAAAGAGCCATATCTCAGACTGGCCAATAAAAATAAAATATTAAGATGGGCAAAAGACCACAAACACTGGACAGAGGAAGATTTTAAAAAAAGTGTTATGGACAGACAAATCTAAGTTTGAGGTGTTCGGATCACAAAGAAGAACATTTGTGAGATGCAGAAAAAATTAAAAGATGCTGGAGGAGTGCTTGACGCCATCTGTCAAGCATGGTGGAGGCAATGTGATGGTTTGGGAGTGCTTTGGTGGTGGTAAAGTGGGAGATTTGTACAGGGTTAAAGGGATCTTGAAGAAGGAAGGCTATCACTCCATTCTGCAATGCCATGCCATACCTTGTGGACGGCGCCTAATTGGAGCCAATTTCCTCCTACAACAGGACAATGAGCCAAAGCACAGCTCCAAACTATTCAAGAACTATTTAGGGAAGCAGCAGTCAGCTGGTATTCTGTCTATAATGGAGTGGCTAGCACAGTCACCGGATCTCAACCCTATTGAGCTGTTGTGGGAGCAGCTTGACCGTATGGTACGTAAGAAGTGCCCATCAAGCCAATCCAATTTGTGGGACGTGCTTCATGAAGCATTGGGTGAAATCTCTTCAGATTACCTCAACAAATTGGCAATGCTGTAATTGCTGCAAATGGAGGATTCTTTGACAAAGGCAAAGTTTGAAGGACACAATTATTATTTGAATTAAAATCATTATTTATAACCTTGTCAGCATCTTGACTATATTTCCTATTCATTTTGCAACTCATTTGCAGTGAGTAGTTATATAATTAAATTGAATCCAGAAATAGAAATGATTGGAGTGGAGGAAAGCAATATGCCTATTTGATATTCCAAATGACCTCCATGGCAACCAAAAACTTGATAGCAATAAATGTTTTCCCAATTATTAAGATCTATAGAACCTTTTGATCCTTATTGAAAGGGCATACCCTTGAAGAGTGCAGAGGATATTGTGCACTGTGTGTCCTTGCTGCATATTGTATGAGGATATTTATGGCGTTAGTGTTTGTGCTTTGTAGGGTTCCGTAAGCTACAGTATAATTATGAGGTTTTGGCACCACCATGTGGCATTGGACATGACTTCTACAGTTCATAAGGTGGAAAAAGACTATACTAGTCTCAACATAGCTTTCACTTATCACCTTCTTTCTGATAAGTAACCATGAATGGTATCCCAGCAGCATACCACCCTGCATCCCACTGCTGGCTTGCTTCTGAAGCTAAGCAGGGTTGGTCCTGGTTGGGAGACCTGGTCTCGATGCTGCTGGAAGTGGTGTTGGAGAGCTAGTAGGAGGAACTCTTTCCTCAGGTCTAAAAAAATATCCCAATACCTCATTCGGAAGTTAGATGGGTGTCCTGACTCTCTGTGGTCACTAAAGATCCCATGGCACTTATTGTAAGAGCAGGGGTGTTAACCCTTGTGTCCTGGCTAAATTCCCAAGCTGTCCCTCATACCATAAGTCACCTAATCATCCCCAGTTTACAATTGTCTCATTCATCTCCTGTAACTATTCCCCAGGTTGTTGGTGTAATTGAGAATGTGTTCTCAGTCAGTTTACCTGATTAAATGAAGAATGGCAGACAAAGATAGGAAGCTATGGATGATTGGAACATGACCAAATATTCCTGTCATATCACACCCGTGAGGTTTAGGAGACCAAATGTGTCTTCATTGGATCAGCATCAAAGTTATTTAAAACCACTAAATTATGAATAGGTGCATTAGCTGTCATAGTAGCAACCTTTTCTCCATTGAGGCAACAGTGCATTTAGGCTGCCATATTTAACTTAGCCAGCTACTGTATCAGAATAGTTTCTTCTCCACTGTGTAGTTGAAAAAAGTAGAAGGGACTTGTTGAGAAAGAGAGAAGACAGGGAGGTGGTGGTGATAGGTGACAGACAGCAGGATTGGAAAAGGTCAATCAGTCAAAAACTTTAATGTGGCAATTCAAGTAACAAACAATTTCGAGGACCATACACCCCCTGCTCCTCATCACCCCTGTCGCTGCTTGTGTCTGGGGTGAGCCTTACAGAACACAAATAGACGACCCCGCCGTACCACAAAGAAGCAATCTTTACAGCGCCGTTTCAGAGCGCTCTTGGTTTTCATCCCTGAAGTGGGCTGGAGGCAGGCCAGGTGCTGACACTGGCCTAGGAGGGAGCCACCATCCTGGGGAGAAGATCGAGGAGAAGAGGCCAGGGGCTGGATGGGTC
Source organism: Oncorhynchus mykiss (assembly GCF_057628025.1). NCBI lineage: Eukaryota > Metazoa > Chordata > Actinopteri > Salmoniformes > Salmonidae > Oncorhynchus > Oncorhynchus mykiss. The sequence continues at coordinate 58,965,953 of NC_143039.1, forward strand.
TACCCGGGGTCAGGAGTACTCTGGCTGGGTAGGATGTAAGGGAGGAGAGGCAGCGGGAGATGGTGGTGGCAGTGCTAGGGTAGATCCGGCTGAGGGTGATCTGGGTTAGATGGCAGGTTAGGGAGCTGACGATGCGGTATAACAGGAGTGGTGCCATGGTGTCACCAACACCTGTCTGGAGAGAGAGAGAACATATATTTTGGTTCACTTGCTTGGAGTTGTTTTCACCCGCTTGGAGTTGTGATACCTCCTTCCCATTCCTCCATTATCACTGAACATGACAGGTGAACGCAATAGATGAAAAGCTATCCAGCCCTTTCAGCTACGAGTGGTGCTGGAGAGGAGGCAAACGTAATGCAGATAAAAATATAATGTGCAGTGTTTATTGCGCTTTACTTATCCTGGAGAATATACATTTTTGTATGCTCTAGCAGCAGATTCCAGCTAGCTTTACAGCGCATGATTCATGCTCGATTCTCAAGGCCAGCCACGATCGTCCTTCCAACTGCCCGATTAGGCAAATGCAAAGTACCATTACTTGATCAGAATAACTTTCTGAATGTAACTGAATATGCACCAACCTTTCATCTACAAGAACGGATTAGATAGGGGAATAAACCCCTGAAATGCACCGTATAATCAAAACAACACTTCCGAAGGACTTCTCTAGCAGAGCTATCGCTTCTTCCTGGCTGTGACGTAAGTGACTTTGAGAACGGTCACACGAACGTTAGCAGTTTCTGTGTTGGTTCTTCACATACTTTCTCGCTTTAATTTCAACAGTAACGCGTTGCTGAATTGATCAACTACCACATCTTTACAATAATCCAATCCTTAATATGATAATGATGTTACTGTTGGTTGCAAACGATTCGTGAATAATATAATGGGATTCCCGGCACTTGGACCAGGCGGACGTATTTGGAGGGCGGAGAATCTCCCTATTCTTTGCAAAGCCTCCTGGGTACAGAGTCCATTGTAAACATGGCGGTCGCGCTGCGTCGGATTCTGTCCTTCAGTAGAAATGCTAAAGTGTTTGTATCACCTTTGAAAACATCGGCGCTTTCTGTACAGCGCTACAGTCTAGAAGTGTCGACCACTGGAGAGCAAGTTACCCACACTGGACAGGTAAGTTAAGGCTCTAACGTTAGGCTTGTGTGTGTTTGCTTCCCCGAAAATATGTCATTTTGCTACTAACTGACGGCACACACTTGCACCGCGACCAAACATTTGGCATAGTGTTAGATGTTGGTGTTATCAATTAGGATTTGCTCCCTTGGTCCGACTTTGAGTTAGCTGCTCACCCACTATAGTAGTGGGGTTTTCACAGTCGGTAGGCATTGCCACTTCGGCCAAGACAAAGCTAGTCAGAGCAAAGGCAGATGACACTTTAGCTAACTAGCTGGATTGTCATTGTACATAGCTACCTGTATGCTATGTTATTGATGGTTGTGATGAAACTAAACTGGGATCATGTAATGTATGTACATGTGATCAGTTATCTCGTATCTACAGTGCCGTTTCAAAGTATTCATACCCCTTGGATTTCTTCACATTTAAATGGGACAAAGTGAGATTAAAATGTTTTATTTTTTTTGTGAACAAGCTACTCAAAATACTGTCATGTCAAAGTGGAAAAAAAAATCGAACAAAATTAATTAATTAATGAAGCAATAAGGCGTGTGGTATATTGGCCATATACCACAACCCCCTGAGGTGCCTTATTGCTATTATAAACTGGTTATCAACGTAATTAGAGCAGTACAAATAATTGTTTTTGTTATACATGTGGTCTGATATAGCACGGCTGTCAACCAATCAGCATTCAGGGCTCGAACCACCCAGTTTATAATACAAATTAGATCACTAAAATATAGTTGTATTCATCCAATTTGCTTAGGCAAGCCTACATTAGTTCAGGAGTACAATGTGGCTTAACAAATCACATAATGGACTCACTGTGTGAATAAAATAATAATAATAATAATAATAATAATAGGGGTTGACATGATTTTTCTCATCTTTTTTCTAACTCTTCCTCTGTCCCCCATACATACATCTGTCAGGTCCCTCAGTCAAGTATTGAATTTCATTCACAGATTAAACTACAAAGACCAGGGAGCTTTTTGAAAGCGTTGTAAAGAAGGGCAGTGATTGGTAGATTCGTAACAATAACAAATCAGACATTAAATATCTATTTAAGCATGGTCAAGTTAATAATTATCCTGTGGATGATGTATTAAACCACCCAGACACATCAAAGATAGTCGTCCTTCTGAACTGAGCTTCAGGACAGGAATGAAACTGCTCAGAGATGTTACCATGAGGCCATTGGTGATTTTAAAACCGCTACAGAGTTCAGTGGCTGTGAAGAAAATTGAGGATGGATCAACAACATTCTAGTGACTCTACAATAATGACTTAAAAGACCAGAGGGAAAAGTAGAATGAAAATATTCCAAAACATTAATCTTGTATGCAACAAGGCAATCAAGTAATGCTGTGACAAAACTGCCAAGGAATACACTTTTATCCTAAATGCAAAGCCTTTATGCTTGACATTGGCAAATATTGGGGTGTTTTTTTAGGATAGAAATACATGGGATGGAGCTAAACACAGGCAAAATCCTAGAGGAAAACCTAGTTCAGTCTGCTTTCAGCAGGACAATAACCTACAACACAAGGCCAAATCTACACTGGAGTTGCTTACCAAGAAGACAGTACATGTTCCTGAGTGGCCAAGTTACAGTTTTGACTTAAATCTGCCTGAAAATCTATGTCAAAGAAATTGTTGTCTAGCCATGATCCCCATGTCTTAACAGAGCGTTCAAGACATTTGAAAAAATTGATGGGCTACTATTGCACAATCTAGGTATGTAAAGCTCTTAGAGACACAGCTGTAATCACTGCCAAATGTGTTTATAACATGTATTGACTCTGGAAGCTGGATACATTTGCAAATACTATATTTTAGTTATATCATTTATATAAATATTTTTAAAATGTTGCCATTTTTCTTCCAATTTGACAGAGTATTTTGTGTATATTGTTGGGGAAAAAATGACAATTAAATCCATTTGAATCCCGCTAACTAATTGTAACACAATAAAATGTGAAGAAATCCAAGGGGTATGAATACTTATGCAAGGCACTGTAGATCATAATCCCTGCTATATCTGGTTGTACTAGCGATGTTCCTAATCAGTGTCTGTCTGGTGTTTCAGGTGTATGATGAAAAGGATCCCAGGCGGGCCAGGTTCGTGGGACGACAGAAAGAGGTAAAACTACATCCAGTCTGGAAGGGCATCACTGGCAACCATGGGACTTCAGTGTAGAATAATCAAATGGTTAAGGGGGCTGTTGATTCATATAACAACCTGTTGAAATACGGCCTAAAGCCGGGCATTGATAGATTTACAATGCGTATCTTGAGCAGTCGACTGAGAGTGAATGTTTACTACAATACAGAGTGGACTACAATGCTGTGTGTTTCCAGGTGAACAAGAACTTTGCCATCAAGCTGGTGGCTGAGGAGCCGGTCAGTGGCGTTGAGGCCAGAGTGGTGTCATGTGACGGGGGTGGAGGAGCACTAGGCCACCCCAAAGTCTATATCAACCTGGTAATAATTTCTTTAGTATACACTAGTTAGTCTACATGACCGTGAAGTGTACTCTGGCTAGTGGTTATACATTTCTCTGAAGAGTACACTAGCTATTCTACATGTCCCCGAGGTGCACACTAGCTAGAGTAGTGTCGTGATGAGGGTGGAGGAGCCCTGGGCCACCCAAGAGTCTACATCAACCTGGTAATGCTCATAAGCTCTGACCACATTACAAGCACAAGAGAGGGCGTAGCGATATTGTTTAAAAAAAAACCCATCTTAAATCGAGTTCACATGACACATGCAAGAACGGCATTGCACCAAGCAAGCCATTGTTTTTCAATGGGGGTGTGCTTTGGAGTCGGTGCCACTTCTGGGTTCAAGTAAATTGAACTTTAACCTCAAGCTGCGCCTGACCTCATGGCACGCTTGGTGGCTTGCGCGAATCAAGTGAATAGGCCTTTACATCAGGTAGAGTTCCTGTTTTTCAGCTTCACGCTACACAGTGAATTGGTCTATTTGATGTGACATCCACTGTGCTAATGTCTGCTGTTTTCTGTCTGTGTTTCTCCAGGATAAAGAAACTAAAGTGGGCACATGTGGCTACTGTGGACTGCAGTTCAAACAGACCCATCATCATTGAGACTTGTTCTCAGTCAATCTTGCTCTGTTTAGTGTTATTCTGGTTAATAAATGATATCTGCTATTCTCCTGTCTCTGTATGAGTTCCTATGAGTGGGGGGGGGGGGGGTATGCATATGGAAGCTTTGACAGTTGGTAAATGCCTAGTCTTAGCACACAGACCCAAATCAAGGTTCCCAGGAGAGACTAGTAAATGTCACAATGGTAATTGCAATGAGTTGTATTTCTGGACCCTGCAGAAAAACATCTGGGATTTTTACACGTTTACAGTTCCCCATCCCACTGCCAGAGGGCAGCATTGGCTGACTTGTCAAAAGTGTTCATGCAATAAATAATTCAGTGAAACAACAAGGTGAAAGACAGACAGGGTGTTGTGGTTACTGTAGAAGCTGTGATGTGGTTAGTTTTGACAAGGGACTAAAGAGTTATTCTATGTGTGTGGCAACAACACAAGGGCTTATTAAAGAGTTATTCTGTGTGTGTGGCAACACCAGGGCTTATTAAAGAGTTATTCTGTGTGTGTGGCAACACCAGGGCTTATTAAAGAGTTATTCTGTGTGTGTGGCAACACAAGGGCTTATTAAAGAGTTATTCTGTGTGTGTGGCAACAACACCAGGGCTTATTAAAGAGTTATTCTGTGTGTGTGGCAACAACACCAGGGCTTATTAAAGAGTTATTCTGTTCAAGTTGCACTTCCAGTGCTGGTATCTTAATTTTTCATTAGACATATCCACCAACGTAGCAAAACAAACTGCAGCTGGACCAGAACATAGCAGCACATATTGCTCTTCATTGTAATCTGAGGGCTAATATTAGTACTATGAATGCCAGTCTCTCTTGGCTGAGTTGAGGAAATACTGACTGCTTGTTTTTCTAATTTGTTGGAATTTCCAAATAGTTTGCGTAGTCAACTTACACACAAACTTACCCCACCAGACATACCACCAGGGGTCTTTTCATAGTCCCCAGGTCCAGAACAAATTCAAGTAACAGTGTTATACAGGACCATGAGTGCATGGAACTCCCATCTTATACACCGCAAGTGAATAGCAAACTTGGTTTCAAAAAACAAACAAAGCAATGCCTCTCCCCCATGTGGCCTACTTGTGTGTCTGTACTGACATGTGTAATTGATAGATACACACTACTTTTAAATATATGTCAATTGTAAAGAATTTTGTCTGTAATGTATTTTTCATTATGTGTCAGACCCCAGGAAGGCGAGCTGTCTCCATTGGCTAATGGGGATCCAAATAAATCAAATGAAAACCATATCAGCACATAATCACTTTTATTCCAGCATTGTTCATACATGCACAACAAGGCATGATACTCGATAGTCACATTGGATGGTGTAAATAAAATCTAAAATATGTTTTAATTTGAGTAAACTATCAATGCGGTTAATTAATCTAAAAAATATTGCAATTGTAAACTTTGAATGCCTAAGCAATAGTTAAAATGGGGGTAGACCCCATATGAAGGCCCTCTTCACAGGGACCAGGGATATCCTTAAAGGACTCCTCCTGCATTCATCCAGCCCTCCACTCCCCCTTACTCCCAGGGGCGGACTGGGGCTAAAATTCAGCCCTGGCAATTCAGCCACAGCAGCCCACATCACTCCTAGACTTATTGTTACAGCCTGAATTCAACATTGATTAAATATAATTGTTCTCTCTCACTCATCTACACAAAATGACAAAGTGAAACCATGTTTTTTGAATTGTTAGCAATTTATTGAAAATACAGAAATATCTAATTTACGTGAGTATGCACAACCCTGAGTCAATACATTTACTCCTGAGGTGCTGACTTGCTGCACCCTCGACAACTACTGTGATTATTATTATTTGACCATGCTGGTCATTTATGAACATTTGAACATCTTGGCCATGTTCTGTTATAATCTCCACCCAGCACAGCCAGAAGAGGACTGGCCACCCCTCATAGCCTGGTTCCTCTCTAGGTTTCTTCCTAGGTTTTGGCCTGTCTAGGGAGTTTTTCCTAGCCACCGTGCTTCTACACCTACATTGCTTGTTGTTTGGGGTTTTAGGCTGGGTTTCTGTACAGCACTTTGAGATATCAGCTGATGTATCTAGGGCTATATATATATAAATATATATATATGCCTGTTCAGGGGCAGAATGACAGATTTGTACCTTGTCAGCTCGGGGATTTGAACTTGCAACCCTCCGGTTGCTAGTCCAACACTCTAACCACTAGGCTACCCCATAATGACAAAGGCAAAAACAGGTTTTAATAAATGTTTGCAAAAACAAAAGTAACTTATTTACATAAGTATTCAGACCCTTTGCTGTGAGATTCGAAATTGAGCTCAGGTGCATCCTGTTTCCATTGATCGTCCTTGAGATGTTTCTACAACTTTAGTCCACCTGTGGTAAATTGCATTAATTGGACATGATTTGGAAAGGCACACACCTGTCAATATAAGGTCCGACAGTTGACAGTGCGTATCAGAGCAAAAACCAATGCACTAGGCTACATATAATTCAATTTCAGAAAACAGAGAGAGACTGCCTGTTCCTTGATGGTTTGGCTGTAGCCAATGGCTACATGAAGGAATCGTCAGTCTCTCTCTCTCCCTCTGTTTCCTTTCATTGAATTCAATATGCAACCTTCTGTGTTTGTCAAAGAACGATGCCGGGACTAGTTTATGTGGATGCGGATTTCCAGCATTGTGCTTCGTTTGACAGTGCCTGTATGCGTATCTTTCTGCCAAGAAGTGACGGGCCTTTCAGCAAATGAAATAAGTGGGAGATAGGCCTTCAGTGCTGTGGCTATGTAGTGTAGTCTTAACACCAGAGTCACTTGTTACTACAGCTCATAAACTCACTTGTTACTACAGCTCATAAACTCACTTGCTGGGCTGAAGTGACTGAGATTCAGAAGTGGATAAATATTGATTAAACAAAATACACAGACAGTTCCCGAATTGACCTTTATTGATATACCTGGTGACTTGTGGTTGGTAAAAAGCACTGAATAAATGTCTAGTAGATGGCTATTGCCTTACCTATGTGTTATAAAAGCCAATCTAATGGCTTGTTAGGCTATAATGCAAGTACCCTAGCGTCTAAATGTTCTCCCGAATCCCCCTTACCTAATTAGCCTACTATTGTAGGTATGAAATATATTTCATACAATTCACAGCCAGAATATTAGTCCTAACTGGCAGTAGTACACTACATGATCTGTGTCAGTGTGCGTGTGTGTCTTTCTCTGTTTTCTTCCTACCTCACTACACCACAGCATCTGATCTGTCATTTCTCACAGACACACCACTCGGACTAGCAGAACCAGAACTTTTAGCAAAATAAGTTGGTTAATTTCACACATTTAGCAGTGTCGGCCTCAAGCCCTTTTTTGGTCTCTAACTTTTTTGGCGTTACCCTACCGTTTAGGGCATCCTAGCCCCGCAAGTGACTTTTCTTATCAGCTGTATGCATACATGTTCTATGTGTTGTCTTAGGAATTCAACATTCTCTGTGTTGGTCTTGCCAACCCCCATTGTCACACCTCTGAGGAGCAAAGGTTACATCCTGTAGATCTGATATATGATTGGAGGTTAACTTTGCAGTAATACTATTGGTCAACACCTCAGGTTTTCAATCCAAACAACTCAGATGCTTATAAAAGGTTAATTTTTCTTTCTCTTGTTTGTTCCTGACCTGCTGTGATGAGATACTCTTTCTTTCTCTTTCCACCCCATGGACTTTTGGGGGCATGGCCTTTCAGGCTATGGTTTCTCTCTCTCTCTCTCTCTCTCTCTCTCTCTCTCTCTCTTTGACCATGCTCTGAAAAATGCCTTGTAACGCTTGTTAATGCCTTGTAACTTAAGATTGAGGCCTTGTATGTGAATCCATTCGTTTTACAATGTAATTAAATACACTTGTATTTAGAATCTTCATTACCTATTAGTGTAACTCAACCATAGTCTCTTGCATATTGCTAATCATCTTTATGGATTCAGATACAATTGTTAATAGGCTAATGGCTTAGTCTTATTAGTAGTTGCATATGAGGTATTTACGATATCACTACATCCGTTTTCTGTTTTGACTGAGTGACTGACAGAGTCAGAGCGAGTCTTACTCGCCTTGATGATCCGCATTTGACTTTGAATGCGAATTTGCGCCACCTCAGCTCAGCCAGCCTATCTTGGTAGGGGAGCCGGCCGTTGCCCACTGGTCAGCCAAATGCTCAATATAGATGATTATGGCAACAGAGAAATAGCACAAAAGTAATTTAAAAAAAAAGGCTCATGGGCCGCCAGGCCGTGTCCAGTATTTTTTGTAGATTATAAACTCAGCAAAAAAAGAAACGTCCCTTTTCAGGACCCTGTCTTTCAAAGATAATTGATAACTATGCCACTTTGTTTACATACTCATCTCATATGTATATACTGCACTCAATACCATCTACTGTATCTTGCCTATGCCGCTCTGTACCATCACTCATTCATATATCTGTATGTACATATTCTTTATCCCCTTACACTTGTGTCTATAAGGTAGTAGTTTTGGAATTGTTAGCTAGATTACTTGTTGGTTATTACTGCATTGTCGGAACTAGAAGCACAAGCATTTCGCTACACTCACATTAACATCTGCTAACCATGTGTATGTGACAAATAAAATTTGATTTGATGATTTGATTTATTTAATTCGTAAAAATCCAAATAACTTCGCAGATCTTCATTGTAAAGGGTTTAAACACTGTTTCCCATGCTTGTTCAATGAACCATAAACAATTAATGAACATGCACCTGTGGAACGGTTGTTAAGACACTAACAGCTTTCAGACGGTAGGTAATTAAGGTCACAGTTATGAAAACTTAGGACACTGAAGAGGCCTTTCTACTGACTGAAAAACACAATAATAAAGATGCACAGGGTCCCTACTTATCCGCATTAACGTGCCTTAGGCATGCTGCAAGGAGGCATGAGGACTGCAGATGTGGCCAGGGCAATAAATTGCAATGTCTGTACTGTGAGACACCAAAGACAGTGCTACAGGGAGACAGGATGGACAGCTGATTGTCCTCGTAGTGGCAGACCACGTGTAACAACACCTGCACAGGATCGGTACATCCGAAAAACACATGCGGGACAGGTACAAGATGGCAACAACAACTGCCTGAGTTACACCAGGAATGCACAATCCCTCCATCAGTGCTCAGACTGTCCGAAATAGGCTGAGAGAGGCTGGACGAAAAATCCTAATAGTATCCGTAAAGTTCGTAGAAACATGTCAAACGATGTTTATAATCAATCCTCAGGTTGTTTTTAGTCATAATAATCAATACTATTTCAACCGGACAATAACGTCATCAATATAAAAGGTAAACAAGAAACCGCGCTCTCGGTCGTGCGCATTAAAAAGCTCTGGGCCACTGCAGTGTCCAGTCGTTCAGAGAGGTCTTACTCATTCAGAGAGGTCTTACTCCCTAATTTTTCAGAATACAAGCCTGAAACCATTTCTAAAGACTGTTGACATCTAGTGGAAGCCATAGGAATTGCCATTTGAGTCCTAAGTCAATGGATACTGTAATGGCATTCAATAGAAAACTACAAACGTTAAAAAAATCCCACTTCCTGGATTAATTTTTCTCAGGTTTTCGCCTGACAAATCAGTTCAGTTATACTCACATACATTATTTGAACTGTTTTGGAAACTTTAGAGTGTTTTCTATCCAAGTGTTTTCTATCCATATTCTATCCATATGCATATCCTAGCTTCTGGGCCTGAGTAGCAGGCAGTTTACTTTGGGCACGCTTTTAATCTGGAATTGAAAATAGTGCCAGACAGGAATGTCAGTGTTCTGCCATAGCCAGCGAAGAGCCCGGATCTGAATCCCATTCAGCATGCTTGGGACCTGTTGGATCGGAGGCTGAGGGCTAAGGACATTCCCCCCAGAAATGTCCGGGAGCTTGCAGATGCCTTGGTGGAAGAGTGGGGTAACATCTCACAGCAAGAACTGGCAAATCTGGTGCAGTCCATGAGGAGGAGATGCACTGCAGTACTTAATGCAGCTGGTGACCACACCCTTTGTTGAGGGACAAATTATTCAATTTTTGTTAGTCACATGTCTGTTGAACTTGTTCAGTTTATGTCTCAGTTGTTGAACCTTGTTATGTTCATACAAATATTTACACATGTTAAGTTTGCTGAAAATAAAACGGCGTTGACAGTGAGAGGACATTTCTTTTTTTTGCCAGTTTCGACCAGCCCAGAGTAATAAATGATGGTGTGGCCTTTCTGGCATTTGCCAGAATTGACAGACAGCCAATCCGCCCATGCTCACTCCCACATTTCCGAGCCTGTAAGTCAGCTGCCCTCTACCACCTCTTGAAGATGTCAGGGGAGCTCCAGTCTGATAGAGAACAGCCGTGTGGAACAATACATGTTTGAAGAAGATCATATATATATTTCAGCAGCCTTATTCTCCATAGACTGGTGCATGCCAAATTGGCCCAGGCAGAGTGTAGTAGGGCTGGGCTACAGATACAGACAGACAGTGCTAGAGCTATCCTGTCCCGGTCTGGCGATGCAGGCAGCCATTGGAACTGCGTTTTCCACACCATGGCACTCAGGTTGGGAGGAGAGCATCCAAGCTGATATAATTGGTCTTGGTGACACAGGAAGAGAGGGTTTGATGCTATGGTAAGAGGGTAAGACTCATTCATAGTCAGACCAGGGATGGGTGATTGAAAGAGAGAAGAGGAGGCCATTGTTAGAAAGGATGTTCGGTCAGGGTTAGGGAGTTGAGAGGTTGAAAGGCGTGGAGGTTTTAGTGAGACACACACTGGTTGGTTAAGAGGTGTGTGTGTATAGGTTGCAGGTGCTTGGCTGGTTGGGGCATTGCTCTGAGCGAAATCTTCAGATGAAACTGAGCATATGAATTGTGTTGAATAAAACAGCACCTTTTTCAATTATTCATCCCTCTAAAATACTCTGACCAGCTAATAGATATAGAGATGCAATACTGAGAGGAATCTGTAGGTAGAATTAAAGACTGTTATCAAATTCTTTAGTCAAACGTATTTTAGTCTGATGTGCAATTAAGCTTATTTTCACTGTCTAAGATGAGTGCAAGCTGTCAAATCACTTTTTTTTTAATAGAAAGAGAAAACGCATAGAAATGTTATTGACAGGAAATGTTGTTATAGAAGGAGTATGATTTACACAGCAATCCTTCCATCCGGCTTTTATTTAATAATGAGACCTTTTTGAGAATATCTTCAAAGTTCTGTTGTTTCATATGCAGACAAAGGAAAGTGAAGGTATGTTTTTTGTGTGGAGAACAGGTTAGTAAAATTCTCCAATAGATTCCTCTATGCAGAAGATAATGAGGATAAATGCCATTGAATTTCCTCTCTACACACACGCAAACATACACACACACACACACACACACCACACACACACACACACACACACACACACACACACTCTCGCTCGCTCTTTCCCTCTATAATCACTGCATTCTCAACATAAAATACAATTTCTCACCGTTTAATTGCCCCATTAAAAGATTGTACCTCTAAGATCTGTCACATTATTGAGCCTCCAGCCTTACTAAGGAGCGACCCCTGCTCTCACTTTAGTCAATTATCTAACCTTCACTTTCATAAAGTCACACTGGGTCTAATCTGCCCATAGACACAGTTCTAGGATCAGCTCACCATCCTTCAATCCTAACCTTTACCATTAAGCGTATAAAACTCATAACTGACCATAGATCATTGTCTTGGAGGGACTTCCTCCTACTCAGCTGAAGTAACAGACTACAGACGTGACCTTTATCATGTAGACAATGTGACATGTTCTAGTGCCAGGGACAGAGAGGGTAGCTGGGGGAAGCAGACACCTCCGCTAAGGGGGGTGACGTGACAGAGTCTGGAGAGAGAGTTAGCTCTCAGCACTCTGATAGCCTCATACGATTTGAGTGTGTGTGTGTGTGACAGGACACAGGAAAGAATGGTGTGGCCTTGGTGTGTGTCTGGAAGGGGGGGAGAGAGTGTGCATTCTTATAAGTGTGTGTGTGTGTGTGTGTGTGTGTGTGTGTGTGTGTGTGTGTGTGTGTGTGTGTGTGTGTGTGTGTGTGTGTGTGTGTGTGTGTGTGTGTGTGTGTGTGTGTGTGTGTGTGTGTGTGTGTGTGTGTGTGTGTGTGTGTGTGCGTGCGTGCGTGTGTGTGTATGTGTGCGTGTGCGTGCGTGCGTGTGTGTACGTAGGTGCGTGTGTGTGTGTGAATGAGGCTGTTGAGAGGGCTAGGTGTTAGACTGAAGGTGTAGACAGCATAGGAGAAGTCAATAGAATGCTCTTAAAGGAATGAACTTCTTCCTCCCCTGGAGTCTGCAGTAACACCCTTCCACATACCTTCCAAGTTAGATATTCTGAAAAGACTGACCGTGAACTATAAACAGGGCTACCACCTTATTGTGGGAGATGGAATGAAATTCTATTATAATGATCACAATATATACATGAATGTTGTACATAGTTCCACCCATATACAGCGCCCTCTGGAATTCTTCAGACCCCTTGACTTTTTCCACATTTTGTTACGGTACAGCCTTTTTCTAAAATGCATAAAATAAAACAAATCCCTCAGCAATCTACACACATTTTTGCTAATGTTTAAAAAAAAGCAAAAACAGAAATACTTTATTTATATGGAGTCCACCTGTGGTAAATTCAATTGATTGGACATGATTTGGAAAGGCACACACCTGTCTATATGAGATCCGAACAGTTGACAGTGCATAACAGAGCAAAAACCAAGCCATGATGTCGAAGGAATTGTTCCGAGACCGCATTGTGTCGAGGCACAGATCTGGGGAAGGGTACCAACAAATATCTGCAGCATTGAAGGTCCCCAAGAACACAGTGTCCTCCATCCTTCTTAAATGGAAGAACTTTGGAACCACCGAGACTCTTCCTAGAGCTGGCCGCCCAGCCAGACCTGAGCAATCGGGGAGAAGGGCCTTGGTCAGGTGAGGTGACCAAGAACCCGATGGTCACTCTGACAAAGGTCTAGAGTTCCTCTGTGGAGATGGAAGAACCTTCCAGAAGAACAACCATCTCTGCAGCACTCCACCAATCAGGCCTTTATGGTAGAGTGGCCAGCCAGAAGCCACTCCTCAGTAAAAGGTACATGACAGCCCGCTTGGAGTTTGCCAAAAGGCACCTAAAAACTCTCAGACCATGAGAAACAAGATTTTCTGGTCTGATGAAACCAAGATGGAACTATTTGGCCTGAATGCCAAGCATCACGTCTGGAAGAAACCTGGCATCATCCCTACGGTGAAGCATGGTGGTGGCAGCATCATGCTGTGGGGATGTTTTTCAGGGGCAGGAACTGGGAGACGAATCAGGATGGAGGAGTGGAGAAAAGTACAGAGAGATCCTTGATGAAAACCTGCTCCAGAGTGCTCAGGTCCTCAGTCGGGGGTGAAGGTTCACCTTCCAACAGGACAACGACCCTAAGCAGACAGGCAAGACAAGGCAGGAGTGGCTTTGGGACAAATCTCCGAATGTCCTTGAGTGGCCCAGCCAGAGCCCGGACTTGAACCTGATCGGACATCTCTGGAGAACCCTGAAAATAGCTGTGCAGCAACACTCCCCATCCAACCTGACAGAGCTTGAGAGGATCTGCAGAGAAGAATGGAAGAAACTCCCCAAATACAGGTGTGCCAAGTTTGTAATGTCATACCCAAGTAGAATCGATGCTGTAATCGCTGCCAAAGGTGCTTCAACAAATTACTGAGTAAAGGGTATGAATACTTATGTAAATGTATATTAAACAAACAAAAGAATATTAGCAAAAAAAATTACAAACTGTTTTTGCTTCGTATACGGTATTGTGTGTTGTTTGGTGAAGGGGGAAATTATTTAATCTGTTTTAGAATAGGGCTGTAACGTAACAAAATGTGGAAAAAGTCAAGAGGTTTGAATACTTTCTGAAGGCACTATATAACTGTGAAATTGCTGTCATCTGAAGGGCTTTGCCTGTTCACGTAATTATATTTATACGGTTCCACCACTTACAAAAATCTAAATGTAAAGGCAGACTTTATGTTGAAAGAAAGACACACTGCTCAGGCATTTGACAGATGCTTGCCTGTAAATGTTTGCATGATCCGTCCCCACAGGGTGTGCAATGGGTGGGCTGTTTTATTTACTGGTGTGAAACAGACAAGCTAACATCAGGTCCGACCTGTCTCTGCTGCTCTACTAGACTGGGGCATTAAACACACTATGGCTTAATTGCATTATCTGGCCCACAGAGCATGGTGTCGTGTGGGAGAAGTGGGAGAAGTGGGAGAAGTGAGAGAGAGAGAGAGAGAGAGAGAGAGAGAGAGAGAGAGAGAGAGAGAGATGAGAGGCAGGGTGGGATATATTGTTTGTGTGTCTAGACTATGTCTATGGTTGAAGTTGATGAGGGGGGAAGTGAAGGGGGAGAGGAGGGGGGAGAAGAGAGGGTGAGAGGAGAGGAGGGGATGACAGAGAGGAAGGAGAGGCGCAAAAGGATGAGAGAATTTAGCAAGAGTAGAGGTACTGTAAGAGAGGAGGAGGAGAGGAGAAAGGAACGGAAGGAAAGACAGAGGATGTCAGAGGAGGGTAAGGAGGGTGAAAGGACGAGGAGAGGATGGAGAACAGATTCACATCTCCACTGGACAGACAGAGACATGGAACACATGCAGTATTGAACTTAACTCATAGTGAGAAAACCTTCAAGTTGCCACTCAGCAGTGCAGTGCTCTGCAAGATAGGCTAGTGCTCTCCAGTACTTGGGGCCCCTGTCCCCGCAGCTGATGAGGGTGCAAACAGGTACTCCAGTCCCATTAAGCGCACTCTCCCTCTCTCCTCCCATCACTTCATATCTTTGCCCTCACATCTCCTCTCACCTCAGAGCTAAACGGCATAGATGGTATAAGCACACTGAACTTTGGGGGTTAATTTTTTACCTTTCGATATATGCGTATTATTGTGTGCTTTGGCTCATTGTAGAGTTCTCGTTCGGGGTTGGGAGTTTATCATCTCACAAATTGCAATTGAATAAAATGGAATGATAGCCTAGAGCAACATTTCAGAGATTGTCTATTGTATAGGATAATCACCACACCACTTGTATCATCCTTAGTTAGCTCTCTGTGAATAAGACTAGAGGATTGTTTGTTATAGTATGGCTCCATTCATCGTGCTCAAGAAAGTAAACTTTACAGGAAGAGCCAGATGTCATTATTTATCATCTTACATCTAATTTATTTATGAAACAGAAAAAGAATGGAATTCTCGGTTGAATTCTTCTTGAATTATTTACACTGAAATGGTTAATTCCATACAAGGCCTCAGAAGATCTCGGCTCTGTTCTGTTTAATACTTTATTATCTTTCCTAAACCGAAAACACAGGAGAAAGGAAGAGAGAGGGAAAAGTAGTTTATCCATCCTGGACCCTATAATTGTTCTTCAACTCTTATTTAGGAAGCGTTTATGGAACATTTTAGGATGCCTAAAATTCGTGAAGTTATGTTGAATAATGTATTGTTTTTGACAACTTAAGGTTTTTGGGATATTGTAGGATTTTAGGGTGGGAAAGCTATTGCTGTAGGTCTATAATGTTATATCTTACTAAATTGGCTTGATGCAACGACATTAATTAAGCATCTTATAAAGTGATAATTATATGACAGGTGGGATAATTCAAAGAATCAAAATAAGTCCATGATGTAGGCCTTTACTATATATATTTACAAGATGTTTACCTGATCGAATTTCAAATGATTTGTATCAATATTATTCATCCATTCGATTTCTCTCATGCCATGTATTATTCAAACTGTTGAAAAGTCTCACTCAACCCTCGGGTTGAATGGCATCATGTCATGTATCTCTTAAAATGTTAGGCCTAGGCTACTCCTATCCCTTCAGCGGGAAAAAGATATTGCATGAAGTCAGTGGAGATAAAGCTATTAGATTAAGAAGTGTGTTAAGGAGCTCAACTCTTCGCTAATGGAGGATATTCTATAATGGAGTATATTTTATCATGACCCGTTTAGAGAGCGGTGGATGCGCAGCTCATGGTCCCAGGTTGATGCAGTCAAAAGCCGCCTAATGAAAAGAGACGCATCGCTGATTGCTGCTATATCTGGGCCCGCTGTGGAAGTGGCATCGATTTAACAATTTAGCAGCCCTGTCCTCTGTGTTGGAATTAGTCACGGCTCAACGATGCCCAGCTTGCCGCCTTTTACACACACACACACACACACACACACACACACACACACACACACACAAATGATGGAGAAATATCCTACACTCTCTCTCGCACTCCAAGGTGCATTAATTGAGGAACTATATGTGCAAAATATTTAGTCTTGGAGGAAATTGAAATTTCAATACAAAATGTAAAATAAATCTAGAAATATAATAGGTAAAAATATGGTTATTATTATATACACATATATACATATTGAATGTCATTACTAGGCTATGATATATGTGCATGTGATTTAGTAGATGTTGGTTTACGCGACACAATTTCAGCACCATGGAGAGCTAACACAAGGCACCCATAAAGGTTAATCTTTTCAATTTTGCATTAATAACAAATTTAAGATAGTTGCATTTGCAAAACGTAGGCTACAGGCTGGTCAACAACGTACCCTGTTTCAGCACCATGGAGAGCGAACGCAAGGCGAAATCACACTCAACAGAGAACATCATTCTGCAAAAAAAACAATTGTTTATTTCCGTGACTCATCAACTGCAATCGGACTTTAGTGCAAGAAGTGTGAAATACGTCTATCAGATGTGATCATAAGCAAAACATACTGTATATTATGCACTACTTGGTTTAAGAGGAAACATTGTGCTGTCATGCTTCAGGTTATTATTATAAGAGGTCTGGAAAAGGTGTACACCACTAGGATACTCTGTGTCTCCACTTCCCAGATCATGAAACAACATATTATCAGTGTGTTTTAGTGATTCAACAATCCAGAACTGTTTAATCTGTTGAATGTGGGGGATCATTTTACTGGGAGAATGGGTAGGCTACTACTTTGCTTTTCTTAGTGTCTAAAGGGATTGAATCCCTCTTTTTCCACTCATTTAAAAATGCATTTAAAGTGAAAGTAGTCTGAATTTGATATTTATGCAAAACGTCATTGTTCTGATGTTTGTCATTATAACGTCATTATACTGCCGTTTATGTGCATTCACGAATTGACATTTTTCTAAAACAAAAAAAGGCATGGAAGCATGTAGTATCATAAGGAGTTCAGATAGCCTTCTGCACAGGTTGAGTTAATTCAAATGGTGAGAGGATAGCAGTCTCTGTATGTCTCTCTAAGGAAGTCGATACATACTGCAAAGACGAGGTAACATGTTCAACAGAGTTCTGCCTTCCATCGCCTATCCATTTAACCCAATCCACACCCTGTCCATGGCTGACTTGGACAGCACAGGTTTAAAGGAACTCTGTCTGAACAGGGGGTCGTGGAAGACCCCGTCCACCCAATCTCTCAGAGTAGCCACTGGCGAGTCCTGCTGCTCAGCCGCTCTCACCTTCAGGTTGGGTACTTCGGTCAGATACCCCCCTGGGGAGAGGGCCTCGCTGGGGGTGGCTGTGTGCATGCATGGAGGGAACTCAGGTTGGATAGCAGCAGTTTGTGCAATGGACCAGATGTTAGGTTTGCTGCTCTCTGTACTTCGCAGGTCCCGTTGAGTGTAGAATGAGTTGGTTGTTCGGTCGTGGTCTGGTGTGTTTTTGAGGCAATCTGCTGACTGTGGCAATCGTTCATTCCCGTGTCGGAGTGTGTCTGGGGTATGTGTGAGTGGGCTGTTGGAAGGGTCTTTGGGGTGGTGGCGCTGGTCCGGTGGTGTGTGTACTGGGGTGTCTTTGGTGTGAAACGGGTGTTTAGGGTCGCAGTCAGAACCATCTGACTCCAGCAGATCAAAGTCCTCCAGGTCACTCTGTTTTAGGTCCACACACCTCCCCGTTACAGAGTCTACAACCAAAAAATACAAAGATGTTTTAACAATCACAAAATTGACAGGACGGATAGAAAGCAACTTCCATATAAATGAATGGGAAGCCATTTTAACAGCCAGGTCACTCCTGATACCAGTCAGTATTCGACGTCCATCCATGTCTGAGGATGTCAGGAGATGACGTGGAAACCAGCCACTTGGGGAAACAGTAAGCATCTGCCTCTGATTCCAAAGGTTGAACGTTTGAATCCTGCGATAGCCTATCCCATACCTTAACCATTCAGAGTTAATGCCTCACCTTAAGAATTTGGAGTTAATGCCTGAACTTAACCATAAACACTTTGAAATTTGATGTTTGGAACAACTTCCAAATTTCAAGTTTGAGAAACATGGATGAACATCTGATTCTGAGTTGACTGTGAGAGCGGGTAGCATGTTAATGGGTTCGTCTAGTTAATTATATAAATCTATGGTACACATGCACTCACCATCAACATCTATCTCGCGTTTGATTGGCTCCTCCTCTTGCGATCCCTCCACACCATCACTGTCATCTTCACAGCCCCTCTCATCAGAGCTTTTATTGGCTCGTGGTGACCATGTGACTTTGTTCTCCTTCTTCAACCTCCGCCGTGCATTGGCAAACCACGTGGACACCTGAATGAACAAACACATTAATAAATCATTACATATTTGATCAAGTCCCAAGCCTACTGTTGTGGCCCTGAGCACGGCACTTAACCCCTAAACCTGCTCCAGGGGCATCGTATGTATGTGTATTTGGGTCTTTAGGAGGCTTTAGGATAAAGCAGAAGACACATTTCTGTGGGATGTAATCTTCTTCTGTGATTAACCAGTGCCTAGTACTCCTCGATCGAGCATGTACTGTAACACATGATAAGTTCAGAAGAGCTCCAACTAACATATTCATCCCCAAACACTGAGCCAGTTGTTACCTGTGTAAGTGTCATCTTGGTGATGATGGCCAGCATGATCTTCTCTCCCTTGGTGGGATACGGGTTCTTCTGGTGCTCCTGCAGCCAGGCCTTCAGAGTGCTGGTGGTCTCCCTGGTGGCGTTCTTCCTCCGTGCTGCGGCACTGTCCACAGATGACCCATACCTGGGAGAAGGGAGGTGAGGGGAGTGGTGTCAGAATAGGAGTGAATTTGACAGAGAAACTCTTCCAAATATTGCATTTTTCACATTATGTTGAATGGACCTAATATGTGCTGGAGCTTCGTTGTATTTCTTCCTCCTTGTACTTGGTGTTTGACATATATGTTCAAGAGATATGCATGTGTAAATGGAACTATGTTATGCATCAATGCCTTATTCCTTATTTCTCATATTTAGATCATATTTTGATGTTTACAAGAATTACAAGTTATTTAGAAACAGATAACATAGTAGTAGACATACCCATATCGGTCATATGGATACTGCCCAAATGCGTAATCATATGGATAGTATGCAGGGGTTTGAGAGGCCCCCACATGTGCAGACGCTCCATCTTTGGACTCCAAGGTTCCCTGCAGATATGAAATCAAAAGACTTTCATTGACATAACTTGACAAAACCTTTAAAAAACGGAGTCAATTATGTTTTGTTTAGTCTACTTTGCTCACCACAGATATGGATCAGTCCAGTGCGCACGAATTGGACAAAGGTTTGTCCTTTTTTATTTTCGCTGACATGACCAATTAAATGAAAAAAAGAAGAAAAAAAGAAAAAAAAGAAGGAAAGTCAATATAGAAAAAAAAGCCTACCTACCCTGGCATACAGAGCTGTTGCGTCGCCTCCGCAGGTGCCATAGTACCCTTGGCTCTTTCCATAGCCAGCTCCATACACACCCAGACCTATAGCCGGGGTTGGTATCTCCTGGCCCGGGGAGCCGAGCAGCCTGCTCTCGTACGCTGGGCACCGAAGAGGCTGGGGAGAGGGATGCGTCACACCTGAGTCCAGGAGAGACCTTCCGCCAGGCTCGAAGCAGCTGGCCAAAGAGCTCGTGCTCATGAGGAACTGGCGCGAAAACAAGAAAACATTATTTAGTACAAATATAGACAATACGCAATACATGAGCACAAAACGCAAAAGGCTACCAATAAATCACAGTTATTTTGTAAAAAAAAAAAAAAAACGTAGGCTATATGATGTATCTGCAAAACCGGAGACACTAGCTTATAAAGTACAGAAACAAACAATGTTTTCCTTCACCACACTTTCAAGTTTCTTCTAATTTAGTGAAAAACGCATTACCTGGTGTGTGGGTGAATAGGGGTATCCTAGCTGCGGGTAAGCCATGATATCAAACATCAGTGAATATCGGCAAACTTTAAAGGATCAAGCACCGGCACAATGTCCAACTGTCACTCATCAATGCATCAGGATCAAGTAGCCCGTAGACGCTGATCTAAGGTCAGTTCCGAAGAAGGAATCTGGGTAAGTTACACGTGTGCTAGATCTGTGCGTAAAGGTAACTTTGACTAAATCAAATCAACACCAAGACACACTGCTTTCCACTGCGGGTAACGTGCCTGCACCCAATATTTGGTTTGTAATGAACAGTCTGCTTCAGCTGTTCTTCGGCTCTTCTATTGAGGTATTAGAGAAATATCAGCTATAGAGCAATTCTCCCTTGGGATGTTTTTTTGGGGATGGCTCAGGTGTCCAGGTCGGTTGACGGTTGGTGACGCGCTGAATTAATGAATATGTTTACCGTCCAGTCAGTCTGGTGAAACACATTATTTGCAGTCCAAAGAGGCAGGGATGTTGTGATCTATGATCCACAAACCAACCATGCCACTCCTGATGCGCTCTCTGCTTTTAACTCGCCTGTCTCTCTGACGTCACATGGACTCCGGCGTGTACAACTACTGGTCATCTCCTTCAGCATATTTAGTTCAGGACCTTCGATTTAGCCCCGTTTCGTGGAGAAATACAAATGTGTAAAATAATACACTATATATTAAATCAATTAAAAGTGGTCGAAATGCATCATTGAGTTAGAAAAGCCTACTTTCATTGAGAAAACAAAAACGAAGGTATAGGCCTAAATTCCTCCGAATTATTTTGAAGAATAAACGTATAAGAGTCTGCTTTCGTTGAACTACAAGACAGGAAAGAAAATACAACTATATAACTCTGGGCAGTTTCTCCAAACTGTCTAAAACCATAGACTCCTTCCCGTTATTGCCGGTGTCTGTGAACGACAGACCTGCTCGCTTAAAGATTTTTGTTTCCACACGAGCGCACACACCGCCCCGGGGTCCCGGTAAATATAATGAGGATGTGTTCAAATCGCTCCCTTCCTCCCTCCCTCTCTCCCTCCGACGCACACACACACACACACACACACACGCACGCACGCACGCACGCACGCACACACACACACACACACACACACACACACACACACACACACACACACACTACATCAGAGGTGGAACAAGGAATGATGTGAAAGCTCTATCGCAGATGATTGATGACTATGAAATGATATTAGCATAATAGCTTTTTATTCCTGTAGTTTAGATAACATGTCACCTCAATGAAATTACCTCCTGACTCCTGATCAAGCTGTTATAGTGGTGAAGAGATTATAATAGCCAGGTCTGAACGAATTAATCAAACAATAAGCACGTCTCTTATCTTGAGAGGGCATCATTTCCAACTCAGTGGCTGTGATGATGATAAATTCAAAGTTGCCCTGGAAGAGGAAATGCTATTCATATTGTGATTTAGCTGTATTATACATTATTGTTTACCTGTTTTTTAATTACTAAAGGTCAAATTGTAATTATATCCTAATAAGCTGTGTGTTTGTGTGTGTGTGTGTGTGTGTGTATGTGTGTGTGTGTGTGTGTAAGAATCACCATACCAGAGTAATTCTTAACAGATCAATGTCATCTCTCCCCAGAGACTATCCAAACACGTCATCCTTAATAAAAACACTTGACATGAGATTTTACTGATATAACAATACTGTAACTGTATCTGTCATTACTAATCTAAAGCATTAAAGATGATGAGTATCTCATCTCTCTCTCTCCGTCTCTTGCTCACTCAACTCTCTCGGTCTTCCTTTCTCCCCCCTCTCTCATCTCTCTCCTGCTCTCTCCCTCCTCTCTCATTCTCCCCCTCTCCCTCCCCCCTCCTCTCTAATCTCCCCCCTCTCTCATCTCTATCCCCCTCCTCTCTCATCTCTCTCTCCCTCCTCTCTCATTCTCTCCCCCTCGTCCTCCTCTCATTCTCTCCCCCTCTCTCTCTCATCTCCCCTGCTCTCTCATCTCTCCCTTGCTCTCTCCCTCCTCTCTCATCTCTCCCTTGCTCTCTCCATCCTCTCTCATCTCTCCCTTGCTCTCTCCCTCCTCTCTCATCTCTCCCTTGCTCTCTCCCTCCTCTCTAATTCTCTCCCCCTCCTCTTTCATCTCTCTCTCCCTCCTCTCTCATCTCTCTCATCTCTCTCCTGCTTTCTCCCCCTCTCTCATCTCTCTCCTGCTCTCCCCCTCCTCTCTCATCTCTCTCATCTCTCTCCTGCTTTCTCCCCTCCTCTCTCATCTCTCTCCTGCTCTCTCCCTCCTCTCTCATCCTCTCCCTGCTCTCTCATCTCTCTCTCCCTCCTCTCTCATCTCTCTCCTGCTCTCTGCCTCCTCTCTCATCTCTCTCATCTCTCTCCTGCTCTCTCCCTCCTCTCTCATCTCTCTCCTGCTCTCTCCCTCCTCTCCCTCCACTCTCATCTCTCTCCTGCTCTCTCCCGCCTCTCTCATCTCTCTCATCTCTCTCCTGCTTTCTCCCCTCCTCTCTCACCTCTCTCCTGCTCTCTCCCTCCTCTCTCATTCTCTCCCTGCTCTCTCATCTCGCTCTCCCTCCTCTCTCATCTCTCTCCTGCTCTCTCCCTCCTCTCCCATCTCTCTCCTGCTCTCTCCCTCCTCTCTCATTCTCTCCCCCTCTCCCTCCTCTCTCATCTCTGTCCCCCTCTCCCTCCTCTCTCATTCTCTCCCCTGCTCTCTCATCTCTCTCCTGCTCTCTCCCTCCTCTCCCCTCCTCTCTCATCTCTCTCCCTCCTCTCTTCCTCCTCTCTCATCTCTCTCCCTCCTCTCCCCTCCTCTCTCATCTCTCTCCTGCTCTCTCCCTCCTCTCTCATTCTCTCCCCCTCTCTCCCACTCTCCCCCTCTCTCCCCCTCTCCCTCCTCTCTCATCTCTCCCTTGCTCTCTCCCTCCTCTCTCATTCTCTCCCCCTCTCCCTCCTCTCTCATTCTCCCCCCCTCTCCCTCCTCTCTCATTCTCTCCCCCCTCTCTCATTCTCTCCCCCTCTCCCCTCCTCTCTCATTCTCTCCCCCTCCCCCTCCTCTCTCCCTCCTCTCCCTCCTCTCTCATTCTCTCCCCCTCTCCCTCCTCTCCCTCCTCTCCCCTGCTCTCTCATCTCTCTCTCCTCTCTCCCTCCTCTCTCATTCT
Organism: Oncorhynchus mykiss; assembly: GCF_057628025.1. Taxonomy (NCBI): domain Eukaryota; kingdom Metazoa; phylum Chordata; class Actinopteri; order Salmoniformes; family Salmonidae; genus Oncorhynchus; species Oncorhynchus mykiss. Next base: position 58,989,669 of record NC_143039.1, read on the forward strand.
CTCCCTCTCTCTCCCTCCTCTCTCATCTCTCTCCTCTCTCCCTCCTCTCTCATTCTCTCCCCTCTCCCTCTCTCTTTCCCTCCCTCCTCTCTCCCCCTCTCCCTCCTCTCTCATTCTTTCCTCCTCTCTCACTCCTCTCTCATTCTCTCCCCTCTCTCCCCTGCTCTCTCCTCCTCTCCCCTGCTCTCTCCCTCCTCTCTCATTCTCTCTCCCTCTCCCTCCTCTCTCATTCTCTCCCCCTCTCTCCCTCCTCTCTCATTCTCCCCCCCTCTCTCCCCTGCTCTCTCCCTCCTCTCCCCTCCTCTCTCCCTCCTCTCTCCCTCCTCTCTCATTCTCTCCCCCTCTCCCGTAGCAGCTAAAAGGGTAATCATGTTTCTGTTCTCTCATTCTGCATCATTGATGAGAAGGGTCAGTGGATATATACCGTAGGCTTAGTTCACTGACTCCTTCCCCTCTTTAGGGCTTCTCTTGAGGGCCCTTATTAGGGGTATGAGAACACCTTCTGATAGCCTGGCTAATGTGGAAGTATAGTATGGAAGTATTCTGTTTAGGACATTATAGTATGTGTTACAGTATGGTAGATTGTGGGTTAGGTTCATTCAAGTTTACAACGGTATAGGTTTGTTATAATCCTCTTCCTCAGAGAGAAAAAGAGAAAGGGAGAGAGAGAGCAAGAGAGAGAGAGAGAGAGAGAGAGAGAGAGCGAGAGAGAGAGAGAGAGAGAGAGAGAGAGAGAGAGAGAACCTTGTGCTGTGGTAATGAAGGACAGTGGGTTGGCTATTTCTTTTTTCTCCTCCTCTCCCTTCCTTCTCTTCTCACCCCCACCCCCTAGAATGAAGCGAATTAGGGGGTAGAAATTAAGTAGAGAATTTAGATAATCCGTTTAGTAGATTCCCAATATTCTATTGTATAGTATTGCATTGCATTCTGTTCTGTTCTACTGTAATATATAATTTTGTTCCATCATACAAGAGGAGGATGAGAGCAGATCAAATGCTCTTAGAGGTGAACTAAACTTTCCTCCATCGCTCTACTTAACTAAAACACCTTCATAAAGAATTTCTATGCACTCTCTTTCTCGCTCTCTCTCGCCACAGTCGCCGGCCATCTCTCTCTCTGTCTCATTGTTCTTTAAGTGATTCTTCATCAGAGACATTTAAAGCATGTTTTTCTCCTCTCAGCCAGACATTACCAGCTGTACCTCTTCCCCCAATATTTTATGCTGAAAAAGCCAAACCTGAGAGACACAAAAAGCATCTACATGTTAAATAGTGATTAAAATTGTATAGTATTCGTACTTTCAGGTAGGAAATATTCAAATGTGCCTTTCCGTACTGTACAGTGATTGAAGGAAGTTGTGATTGGAGTTTTCCCCCTTTCTGCATTTATCTACCGTGATGCTTTCTTCTCTCATATTACTGTGTGTGTGTGTGTGTGTGTGTGTGTGTGTGTGTGTGTGTGTGTGTGTGTGTGTGTGTGTGTGTGTGTGTGTGTGTGTGGGCACCTACTGTGATGCCTTTCCCTCGCTCACATTAACTCCATGCCCCTCCCACGGTATTATAGTATGCATGCAGACGGGAGAAAGTAGAGTGTGTGTGTTTACTGTTGAGTAGGTGCATTATGAATGAATGATTGATGTGAAGGGAACATTATGATAATCATGGTCTGACAGATGCAGTGTATTCTCAGATACCCATACAAGTATGCAATATAGATGTAGAAGTATACCATATATTAATATAAAAATATGGATTAGAATATTCAAGAGAGGGGAATAATTACATTTATTACGGGCGCATCTTTTGAAAAGTCACAAAGCCATGAGGAAATGGAACAAATCCTTTATTGAGAGTATTTGAACTTGTTGTATTGTTTGTTGGTTTGGCAATGCCACTGTCAGCCAGAGAAACATGCTGAGAAGGATTACTACCACAGCAAGCAAGGTACTTGGAGTCAAACAGACAGGCCTGGATGAGATCTTTAAGGTCAGGGCCCTCCGTAAGGCTCACAAAATCATTTTAGACCCAAGTCACCCCCTGTACCTGGACTGTGAATTACTCCCCTCTGGGCGCAGGTATAGGGCACCCCTCAGCAGGAAAAACAGAACGAGACAATCATTTGTGCCAGGTGTGATATCCCTCCTAAATAGCTCGGGGAATGTTTCCATTGACTCCGTAAGGCCAGCAGGCTAGTCTCTTCTTCTTTATTTCATGTTTTATTTCTTATTTCTTACTATTATTATTTTTATTGGTGCGTAACTGATATGAAAGTTGTATTGTCAATTTTGTTTTGTATTTAAACCCCACTTTAAATGTGTACATGACACTGCAACAAAATTTCCCCATGGGGACAATAAATTCAGTAAGTAAGTAAGTCTAGAGCATGATAGAAGTATTAGGTGTTGTTCCATACAGAATAACATTGCTTTTGTCATTTCATTAGAAAAAGGATACTTTGTGATGCACAGAAAGAAACAACACAATCCTGTTCCGTGTCAGAAGTTAAACACTGTCATCCGATTGGAGTGACGTGTGTTTGTGTGAATAGCATCTAAAGCCAGAGCAGGAATATAGAAATATGGACACATTTCTATTTGTAGAGGTTGAGACAGTCACCTTTCATGGGACAAATGGAATGTCAATCAAGCACTGGAGCACAGAAGGGTTCTCCCCCAGGACATAGTGGTTACTGAATGATGATGGGGCTTGTTGTTGGAACATCATCACTTTAGGTGCAGTGGGACTGATGATGGGGAAACCTGAGTCCTTTTTTTTTTATCTCTCTCCTGTTCTTCTCTCTCCTCTTTCTCTCTCTTCTCTCTCCCCACTACCGCTCACCTTTACTTCCTCCCCTGTGCTCCCTACTTCACATAGCTATTTCCTTTATCCATTGCCCTGTTCTCTCTTCTCAAACACTTGTTTCTGCTTTCTCTTTCCTCTTTGCTCTCCTCTTCCTCTATCTCTCCTTTACCCTCTACCCCCTCCCCCTTTTCATCTCCTCTCTCCCATCTCTCTCTCCTCTTCCCTCCATCTCCTGGTCTTGTAGTTTGTCTGGAGAGGGTCAGAAGGGACTGAGTTGAGTGGTCTCTCTCAGAGGTCAACCAGGCAGTAAACGTGTGCATGTGTGTGTGTGTATGTGTATGTGTGTGTGTGTGGGACAGAGAGAGCGGGTCGATAAAGAGATTGGTGAAAGAGGCCTTATATCACATTCCATCCAAGGGAAAGTGTAGAGAGATGACAACAGAAAAAATACAAGAGGGATGTGAAGAGAGGAAAAAAGAGACAGAAAGCAGGAGGGAGAGTGGAGCAGAGGGAAGAGAGAGAGAGAAAGGACAGAGAGACAAAGATTGAGGAGAGATAGGAGAATTAGTAAGATGGAGAAAGAAAGGTAGCTAGAGAGGTAGACAGATGCAGAAAAAGGGAGAGAGAGAGGTAGATGAATAGAGAAAGGTATAGAGAGAGCTGTTTAAAGTGGGTATGCTTTCTGATCCCTGAGAGACTCGCTGTATTCCTCTGCATTACTTCTGCTTCATTACCTTCTTCTCCTCTCCTCTCCTCCTCTCCTCTCCTCCTCTCCTCTCCTCTCCTCCTCTCTCCATGCTATACATTATTCACCCCTTCACCCCTATGTCCCCAGGGACCAATACAGATCATCATACTGCTGCTAACACTTAAACCTGGGAAGAGATTTTCAATGTAGCGATTCCATGGCAAATAGTGTATGAACTGATACACAAAACAAAACTTGATTCAATACTTTGAGTTTTTCAATGAAAAGTATTATACAACATTCTTGCCACCAACAGAATGTTATATATATAGGGCATACAACAATCTCACCTCTGTAGATTTTGCTGCGAAGAGACAGAATCATTACATAATTTATTCTGATATTGCCCCCAATTTATTCTGGTATTGAACCTGGTCACAGGTTCAGGAATGGTTGAAAAATCACAACATACATTTAAAATTAACCGTACAATTAGCAGTGTTGGGCGATGTGGAAAGCCATAGTCAATCAATAAACAATACACAAATATTCTTGTAAAAAATATTAATCTTTTACTTACAATCTGTGTATACTATGCGATTATAAAGGTTCAAAATGAATGTAAGACATCACAGCACAGTTGAAAAATATATAGCGCATGGAAATCAAAAGGGGGTGGTCTACGGAGATAGGTGGGATGGACTGAGGGAAGCAGAGGGCTGGGTTTAAAATGGGATGGGCTGAGGGAAGCAGAGGAGTGTGTTTAAAATGGGATGGGCTGAGGGAAGCAGAGGGCTGGGTTTAAAATGGGATGGGCTGAGAGAAGCAGAGGGCTGGGATTAAAATGGGATGGGCTGAGAGAAGCAGAGGGCTGGGTTTAACATGGGATGGGCTGAGAGAAGCAGAGGGCTGGGTTTAACATGGGATGGGCTGAGAGAAGCAGAGGGCTGGGTTTAAAATGGGATGGGCTGAGGGAAGCAGAGGGCTGGGTTTAAAATGGGATGGGATGAGGGAAGCAGAGGGCTGGGATTAAAATGGGATGGGCTGAGGGAAGCAGAGGGCTGGGTTTAAAATGGGATGGGCTGAGGGAAGCAGAGGGCTGGGTTTAAAATGGGATGGGCTGAGAGAAGTTGAGGAGTGGGATTAAAAGCACATGATCGCTAATAGTTATTACTGAAAACACTATATATAATGATTGCTAATAGTTATTACTGAAAACACTATATATAATGATTGCTAATAGTTATTACTGAAAACACTATATATAATGATCGCTAATAGTTATTACTGAAAACACTATATATAATGATCGCTAATAGTTATTACTGAAAACACTATATATAATGATCGCTAATAGTTATTACTTAAAACACTATATATAATGATCGCTAATAGTTATTACTGAAAACACTATATATAATGATCGGTAATAGTTATTACTGGAAACACTATATATAATGATCGCCAATAGTTATTACTGAAAACACTATATATAATGATCGGTAATAGTTATTACTGAAAACACTATATATAATGATCGGTAATAGTTATTACAGAAAACACTATATATAATGATCGCCAATAGTTATTACAGAAAACACTATATATAATGATCGCCAATAGTTATTACTGAAAACACTATATATATAATGATGGGTAATAGCTATTACTGAAACACTATATATAATGGTGGGTAATAGTTATTACTGAAACACTATATATAATGATGGGTAATAGTTATTACTGAAACACTATATATAATGTATACTGGAGATGTCTGATCACTATCTATACAAAATGTACTGTGTACCTAAAAAAACACATCTTTGTTGTGTGACTACTGTGCATAAAAGTCATGTGTGTGAAACGTATATGTAACAAATAAACTGTAAAAACCTAAAAGGAAAGCAAAGTTACTTTTTTCCCCTAAGAGGGGTGGATGGGTCAATACAAATGAATGAATTATAATAATAAACACACTTTAATCTGCTTCTCCTCCAACATTTACACTGGGTAAACCCTGTGTGTGTGTGTGTGTGTGTGTGTGTGTGTGTGTGTGTGTGTGCGCGCGCACGTGTGTGTGTGTGTGTGTGTGCGTATGTGCGTGTGCATGTGTGTGCGTGTGTGTTTCTGTTGCTCTCTTTCTTTTTCTTACTAATTTCTAATCCTATGTCTATCTTTCTCTCTATCCTTTACTAGTTGTAGGTTCCACTCTTAACCGTTAAGTAACACCAGACCAGTGAGCAGTTTGAAGTGAATAGGAGTATTTTCTTTTCTACTAGTTCGCTCTACTACACTCTCCGGAGTCAGGCGCCATCCTCTGGACATGTATGGAACTACAACATTGACTAAGTGAAAAGGATGACAGCCTGCTAGCTCCATGGTAATCTAGTGCCTAACACGACCATCTACCAGTCAGTGTGGGGTTGGTCTCTGGGGTTGGGAGGGACAGCAGCCCATTAAGTGCATATTTAAAGAGCTCTCCATGTAGAGTAAGAAGAGCTGTAATGCTGGGAGATGGAGGTGTTCTATTTCCAGTCCTATCTGATCACGGATGGACAAAAATATAAGCATCTGTGACAGTGGGAAACCAGATATCTGCCAACTGTGTGTGTGTGTGTGTGTGTGTGTGTGTGTGTGTGTGTGTCTGTGTGTGTGTGTGTGTGTGTGTGTGTGTGTGTGTGTGTGTGTGTGTGTGTGTGTGTGTGTGTGTGTGTGTGTGCGTGCGTGCGTGCGTGCGTGCGTGTGTGTGTGTGTGTGTGTGTGCATTTATGACAGTGGGGATCCCTGCCAACTGTTTATGAGATCTAAGAGTGAGAGAGGACGGCACAGAGACACAAGTTGGACAGAGTTTCTGTCCATTAGGCTCTATTAACTTAGATGATTTAGGGTTCACATTACAGTCTCTCTCCCTCTCTCTCTCTCTCTGTGTGTGTGTGTGTGTGTGTGTGTGTCTATAACTGTAATCTAATGATAGATGAGGAATGAGGACTGATGAGATTCATTGCTACCCACAGAGGTCCATTTGAAGATTGTGCTGTTGCTTTAGCAAACAAAGACCCAGTGTATATCTCCACTTTCAGTCTTGACACATTTGTAAGCTATGCATATAGCGTTAGAATGTGTAGAATGGACACAGCTCTAAAAACCACAGGGTTTGTATTCCATTGTAAAACATGTTGAACATTGAGAGAGGCACGGAACTGAGAGATGTGAATTTTGAATGGGGAACGTGAATGGGTGCTCTATTCTTTCTAATTCAGTAGTTAAGCAGCTCTGCTATGACCCACTATAGGAGGATAAACACTGTAGTAAAATGTCTGAATAGACCCAGCGATGCGAACACTCAACCATGAACTCAACGACGTAATCTCTTTTTCATACATTTTCCCTCAGATTACCACACTGAATAGACGAGAGAAGAAGAGAGGCGATTTATTACCTCAGTCCTATTCACCGTTTTGTTATGTCTATTTTCGCTCTATGTTCAATTCTACAACTTCAGGGTCCTGACGATGTTTGGAGATCGGAACCTCAACAGTCTTCCACAGCTGCAACGTGACAATGAAACACCAAACAAGAAGAGAGAATAGAGTTCAGCTATAAGCAGCACTTAGTAAACTGTTATTACATAGCATGGCTGTTGAATTACATTCATTTTAGCATGAGTTTCATTGGGAGACTCTGGTCAGCTCTTTTGTACACCTAGTTCTAATGTTAATAGTTTTAATACAGATCATGTCTATGGAAGAATAAATGCGGGTCGTTCTCTATGATATCTCACCATGGACAAACATTTACTTACAGGCCTACATTGGCTACATGAATATATTATTTTGATAACATCACAACAGTGGATTTAACCCAGTCCTGTTTATTCTCCGGTAGTTTAAATGTCCTACATATCCTCTACTGATAATGTAGTTCTTTCTTTGCTTTCATTTGGGAGAAAATGATAAATGAATGAAAAAAGTGTAAGCGTATATGGTGAGATCATACTTCCTTGGCCTACAAGGAATTGAAGCATTGGTACATTTACTTTCTTCATAGCTTCAGCTTCTAACTGATCAACACTGATATTTTGCATATCAGAAGGGGGACATTGTAGTTAATTTGCACTGTGCATAATCTTTAACTTCAATGTAAGCTATACTATATCCTTTCTCCCCTCAAAGTTAGACAATGTGCCAGGTCTCTTTCCCAGGGACCTCGGGGTCAAACTCTCCTAAGCCTGTTTGGTTATCAAATACGGCCTTTCCCTCAACCTCTCTTTATCTCTATTAATCTAGCATTGTCCCTGTCTTTCTCTTTCCTTTCACCTGCTCCTCTCTCTCCCTCCCGCCATTTTCCTCCTGCCTTTCTCTTTCTCAATCTTTATTTTTCCCTGGCCCTCCTTCTCTGTCTCCTTGCCCTTCTCTGTCTTTCTCTTTCTTGTTATCCTCCCCTGCCCGCCTCCCTCTCTCTCCATATTTCTCTCCTGCCCTTCTCCCTCTCTCTCCCTCTCTCTCCATCTTTCTCTCCTGCCCCTCTCCCTCTCTCTCCATCTCTCTCCCCTGCCCCTCTCCCACTCTCTCCATCTCTCTCCTGCCCCTCTCCCTCTCTCGCCATCTCTCTCCTGCCTCTCTCCCTCTCTATCCATCTCTCTCCCCTGCCCCTCTCCCACTCTCTCCATCTCTCTCTCCTGCCCCTCTCAGCAGGCCTATAGACTTCTAACTTGTCTACATTTACCCCCTGTGTTGCCCCTCAAATGTGGCTGCCACTGTGAAACCCCTCATTCTCCCTCAGTCAGCTGACTCTATTCTCCCTCAGTCAGCTCACTCTCACTGTTTTCACGACCTATAACCCCTGGCTCATGGCAACAGGAGGAAGAATGCCAGCTTTGATTGACAGCACAAAGAGGATCCCTCTCTCTCTCTCTCTCCCTCTCTCTCTCTCTCTCTCTCTCTCGCTCTCTCTCTCTCTCTCTCTCTCTCTCTCTCTCTCTCTCTCTCTCTCTCTCTCTCTCTCTCTCTCTCTCTCTCTCTCTCTCTCTCTCTCTCTCTCTCTCTCACACACACACACACACACACACACAGACAGAGGATTGGAGCTATTTTGAGGGAGGACAATGGATCATTTGGGTTGATTGGATCACTGAAGGGCTGATGACTGTCAAAAGAGCAACGTTGTCTTTACATAAGCCTGATTATCTCAGCATGGTGAGGATGGATCAGGGGAGCAGGAGGGAGCGGCAGGGAGTTAGCCCCCCACATGGTGCCTCTAAAGGGGCTAGGTCTGTACACTAGGCCCAGGCTGTGGGGCCTAGTCCTCTCTCATCCACTGGTGGCCTTTAAATAATCTATTCAGAAGACCAGAGGTCCTGAGACATGTGGATATCACAGGAGGATGTGTGTGTGAAACTATGAGTGGTGATGGGGGGGATGGGCATGGAGGATGGACCAATTGTCAGATGTTGGCTGTAAACAGAGCATCCCCCACCTTTACCCTCCTCCGTCATCATCATCTCCTCCTCTTCCTCAGAAACAAAGAGGTGGGATACCAGAATAGAAAAGAGAGAGAGGGAGATGCCAGGACAGAAAAGAGAGAGAGGGAGATGCCATTACAGAAAAGAGAGAGAGGGAGATGCCAGGACAGCAAAGAGAGAGAGGGAGATGCCAGGACAGAAAAGAGAGATAGGGAGATGCCAGGACAGAAAAGAGAGAGATGGAGATGCCAGGACAGAAAAGAGAGAGAGGGAGATGCCAGGACAGAAAAGAGAGAGAGTGAGATGCCAGTACAGAAAAGAGAGAGAGGGAGATGCCAGGACAGAAAAGAGAGAGAGGGAGATGCCAGGACAGAAAAGAGAGAGAGGGAGATGCCAGGACAGAAAAGAGAGAGAGGGGGAAGCCATGTTTGAAAAGAAAGAGAGGGGAAGCCAGGACAGAAAAGAGAGAGAGTGGGAAGCCAGGTTTGAAAAGAGAGAGAGGGGGAAGCCAGGTTTGAAAAGAGAGAGAGGGGGAAGCCAGGTTTGAAAAGAGAGAGAGGGGGAAGCCAGGTTTGAAAAGAGAGAGAGGGGAAGCCAGGACAGAAAAGAGAGAGAGTGGGAAGCCAGGACAGAAAAGAGAGAGAGGGGGAAGCCAGGTTTGAAAAGAGAGAGAGGGGGAAGCCAGGTTTGAAAAGAGAGAGAGGGGGAAGCCAGGTTTGAAGAGAGAGAGAGGGGGGATGCCAGGTTTGAAACGAGAGAGAGGGGGAAGCCAGGGCAGCAAAGAGAGAGAGGGGGAAGCCAGGTTTGAAAAGATAGAGAGGGGGTGCCAGATTTGAAAAGATAGAGAGGGGGTGCCAGATTTGAAAAGAGAGAGAGGGGGATGCCAGGTTTGAAACGAGAGAGAGGGGGAAGCCAGGGCAGCAAAGAGAGAGAGGGGGAAGCCAGGTTTGAAAAGATAGAGAGGGGGTGCCAGATTTGAAAAGAGAGAGAGGGGGATGCCAGGTTTGAAACGAGAGAGAGGGGGAAGCCAGGGCAGCAAAGAGAGAGAGGGGGAAGCCAGGTTTGAAACGAGAGAGAGGGGGAAGCCAGGGCAGCAAAGAGAGAGAGGGGGAAGCCAGGACAGAAAAGAGAGAGAGGGGGAAGCCAGGACAGAAAAGAGAGAGAGGGAGATGCCAGGACAGAAAAAAGAGAGAGGGGGTGCCAGATTTGAAAAGAGAGAGAGGGGGATGCCAGGTTTGAAAAGAGAGAGAGGGGGATGCCAGGTTTGAAAAGAGAAGAGGGGGATGCCAGATTTGAAAAGAGAGAGAGGGGGTGCCAGATTTGAAAAGAGAGAGAGGGGGATGCCAGGTTTGAAAAGAGAGAGAGGGGGTGCCAGATTTGAAAAGAGAGAGAGGGGGATGGCAGGTTTGAAAAGAGAGAGGGGGGGAAGCCAGGACAGAAAAGAGCAGCAGGACAGGGGTATCAAAGACAAATCCCCCCATAATCTGTCTCTTTAATAGGGATTTAAACCCACCAAAGAGCCAGTGGTAGAATACCAAAGACTAAATGAAGCTCTATTCAAGCTGAGAGCATTGATACTGATACAACTTAGAACACTATAGATAGTTGGGGCACTTACTGCCTCCGTTCCCTATATAACCCTGTATTTACTTTTCCCTGTATAACCCTGTATATACTTTTCCCTATATAACCCTGTATATAATTTCCCTATATAACCCTGTATATACTTTTCCCTAAATAACCCTGTATATAATTTCCCTATATAACTCTGTATATACTTTTCCCTATATAACCCTGTATATACTTTTCCCTGTATAACCCTGTATATAATTTCCCTATATAACTCTGTATATAATTTCCCTATATAACCCTGTATATACTTTTCCCTATATAACCCTGTATATACTTTTCCCTATATAACCCTGTATATACTTTTCCCTATATAACCCTGTATATACTTTTCCCTATATAACCCTGTATATACTTTTCCCTGTATAGTGCTTTAGCATCCTCTCGCCAGGAACCGGTCTTCAGTCAAAAACCAAAGGAAAGCCACTACCCACCATTTGGGAACTAACAAATAGAGGAAACATACAGTCTCCCGAATTACTGTGAGAAAGGATTGGGCTGATGTTGTCCTTATCATCCCATTTTAGCTTAATGCCAGTGTGAAATACCACTTAGGAGAGTTCTGAGGAATAGAAAAGGTGCATTGTGACAGATTGCTGGAGTGGCTAGTAACATTGTCTTTAACAGTGTTTAACAGTCCCCACAGCAGTCTATCTTTCTGTCTGAGAATTGGCAGTATATGAGGCCAGCCTCGAGCGCTTGGCTTGCTTCCACCCTGTTCTCACTTCAATGACTGCTCTCTCTGTATGCCCTCTGTATCTCTCTCCCTATGTTTCCTACCTTTCTCTCTGCACTCTCTTTCCCTCTCCTCTCCTCTCCTCTCCTCTCCTCTCCTCTCCTCTCCTCTCCTCTCCTCTCCTCTCCTCTCCTCTCCTCTCCTCTCCTCTCCTCTCCTCTCCTCTCCTCTCCTCTCTCTCTCTCTCTCTCTCTCTCTCTCTCTCTCCTCTTCTCTCTCTCTCTCTCTCTCTTTTTCTTTGCTCCTCTCCCCTCCCCTCTCCCCCCTCTCCTCTTTCTCTCACTCCTCTCCTCTTCCCCTCTCCCCTCTCCCCCTCTCCCCTCTCCCCTCTCTCTTGCCCTCCTCTTCACTCTTTCTCTCTCTCCTCCCCTCTCCCCCCTCTCCTCTTTCTCTCACTCCTCTCCTCTTCCCCTTCTCCCCTCTCCTCCTCTCCCCCTCTATCCTCCTCTCCTCTCCTCTCCTCTCCTCTCCTCTCCTCTCCTCTCCTCTCCTCTCCTCTCCTCTCCTCTCCTCTCCTCTTTCTTTCTCTCTCTCCTCTCCTCTAACAGTTGCAGTATATCTACCTCAGTCAGGGCAGGAAGTGACAGGTTTGGACAAACTTGTTCATCCTTCACCAGTAGGAAATACACTGTCTCCTTCCACCTTCCTAAGCACTGTCAAATAAATTGATGTGAGAAAAATAAGGAGAGAAACTCCTGAGGTGTTTCAAGGCGCTTTGTGTCGCGTGTGTGTGTGTGTGTGCATGCGTGCGTGCGTGTGTATGCGGTAACTCCTGAGGTGTTTCAAGGTGATGTGTGTGTGTGTGTGTGTGTGTGTGTGTGTGTGTGTGTGTGTGTGTGTGTGTGTGTGTGTGTGTGTGTGTGTGTGTGTGTGTCTGGTAACTCCTGAGGTGTTTCGAGGTGCTGTCATGTACTCTCCACACCTGTCAAGGGGAGAAGCAGACCTTCCACTCTGTAACATGGCAGCCCTGGAGACAGAGCAGCACAGCTTGGCTATTTCACACACTCATTACCTAGTCAGGACCACAGTTGCAACACGGTTCACAGACTCATTATCTACATCCCTTCACTGTTTGAAAGTGTGTCATATTAATATATACCACTTTGCAGAGGCTTATCCAGTGTGTGTTACAGTATAGTGTGTGCAGACATTTCCACTATGAGCATGCAGTGACGTTCTTTTTAATATATTTTTTATGCATATATTGATTAAGTAGTAAGGTGACTCGTGTACATTTCATTCCTTTTTTGTGTTGCATGAAAACGAGCTATTATTTTCAGATGAGAAAAGGATGCAGTCGCTGTGATTAAAGCAGAGTGTGTTTCCCATGTCCACAGAAAGAGGGCAGTATTGAGTCAGGTTTACGGGTAGATGGGGAGACTGGCAAATCTCTGGTTTTAGCAGGGCTCTACTGTGACTCACTGTGACTCATGCACAAACACAGGTTTCTTAACTTGATGACTTCATTAAAGTCACAATCTGTAATTTTCTGTTCAATGGTCATTTCAATTTATGATTTTATACCAATTACTAATTTGGTATATTAATTTCCCCAGCACCATCCCTCAGTTTACCAAACAGGGTCAGGCTGTTGAAATTATAGATTGTGTCTTTAATTTAATGAAACTTTAAAATGTTGTCTCTTGGCCTCATAGAGAAAACCTCTTATACCCCCCCCCCCCCCCCCCCCCCCCCTCTCTGCTCCCCTCCCAGATGCCATTTAAACCAGTTAAATAATTTAGTGGTAGTGCTTGTGTCACTCCCGTCCTTCCTTGTGTGTCTGTGGCTCAGAAAGCTTCCTTATATCACTGATCTGGAGAGAGAAGACCATCGTCTGATTTCAACCAGCTACACCAGGGGCATCAATCATACACATTATTCTCCTATTTTATTATTCTTACTCTCATATCTTATTAAAATATTCTGAAAAATGTATTTTTTCTATTAATATTCTATAAACATTATTTGTGCACTGTGATTGCCCGGCCCCCAGGAATAATTTAAAAGGAGTGAAATGTAAGGTAAAACTGATTTCATGTAGTAATTATCCAATATTATGGACAAATTACGTGTTAATAGGGGGGTTTCCTTTAACTTAATTAAAAAGTCTCTACAATTGTTTTATTCATCCTAAAAGTTCCTAACCTCAACCTATGATCTCTTGTGCCACTGAGGAGACTATAGACCAACAGAGGGGGTCATGTCTGCTTTGTAACAGTGATTCTCTTCTGACCTCTCCTAACACAGGGTTAACTAACTAACCTGAAGGAATACTGTTTCACTAAAACAAACACACAACCACACACACACACGCACATGCACACACACTCACCGTGCTAACTCTCTCTCTCTTACTTAATTAAAACAGTGTGTGTGTGTGTGTGTGTGTGTGTGTGTGTGTGTGTGTGTGTGTGTGTGTGTGTGTGTGTGTGTGTGTGTGTGTGTGCGATTGTGCATGTGTCTGGTTTCAGGCTGCACACCTCCCCTGTGTGTTTTCACACCGGCTGTGTTGCCTTAACCTCTCCTGGACTCCGCTGGGCCTCGCTGCTGAAGGAAACACAACAGAATTCGGTTACACATGGCCTACAGAGATGTGTGTGTGTTCAGTGTTTGTGTGTGTATTTGTATGTGTGTGTGTGTGCCTGTGTGTGTACGTTGTGACCCCAGACGCTCCTGTGGATTAGAGCTGTATTTTCCTTTAATCAGTTTTAAGACGGATTCTGAAAAATGTCCCGAAATCACACCGGGACAAGCAGAGCCCTGTGCATATTTTTGGAAGGGAGAGCCCCTCTACCTGGCTGTGCTTAGCTTTCTAAACCCTAGTTTAACCAGACCTACCCTCCACCCAGCCCAACCCAGATCTAGGGATACCTATCACTGTAGATATTCCAAATCACTTACTGCTCCTTTATGTCGAGATGGGGACAGACAGAAGAGAAAAACCAGGAGGACCAAGGCACATAATTCATCTTCACATCATTAAAATGCTTTATTTTTATGGCATTTTTAATGGAACTAAGATTTAAAAACTCTGAAGTGTTTCGGCAGCATGGCCTTCATCAGGTAGTGCAATGAGTACAGAGTTGAGAGCAGCACTTCAAAGGTTTTGGAATCTTTCCCTTTTCACCCATTCAGTGTTTTTGCATCTACATACAATCACTTGCTTGCTTGAAAATGTACACTACCTTCCAAAAGTTTGGGGTCACTTACAAAAAAAAAAGAAAAGCTATTTTTTTTGTCCGTTAAAAGAACATCAAATTGATCAGAAATACAGTGTAGACATTCTTAATGTTGTAAATGACTATTGTAGCTGGATACGGCAGATTTTTTATGGAATATCTACAGAGGCGTCGAGGCCCATTATCGGCAACCATCACTCCTGTGTTCCAATGGCACGTTAGCTAATCCAAGTTTATCATTGTAAAAGGCTAATTGATCATTAGAAAACCCTTTTGCAATTATGTTAGCACAGCTGAAAACTGTTGTGCTGATTAAAGAAGCAATAAAGCTGGCCTCCTTTAGAATAGTTGAGTATCTGGAGCATCAGCATTTGTGGGTTCGATTACAAGCTCAAAATGGCCAGAAACAAAGACATTTCTTCTGAAACCCGTCAGTCTATTCTTGTTCTGAGAAATGAAGGATATTATATGTGAGAAATTACCAAGAAACTGAAGATCTCGTACAACGCTGTGTACTACTCCCTTCACAGAACAGAGCAAACTGTCTCTAACCAGAATAGAAAGAGGAGTGGGTGGCCCCGGTGCACAACTGAGCAAGAGGACAAGTACATTAGAGTGTCTAGTTTGAGAAACAGACACCTCACAAGTCCTCAACTGCCAGCTTCATTAAATAGTACCTGCAAAACACCAGTCTCAACATCAACAGTGAAGAGTCGACTCTGGGATGCTGGCCTTCTAGGAAGAGTTCCTCTGTCCAGTGTCAGTGTTCTTTTGCCCATCTTAATCTATTCTTTTTATTGGCCAGTCTGAGATATGGATTTTTCTTTGCAACTCTGCCTAGAAGGCCAGCATCCCGGAGTCGCCTTTTCTCTGTTGATGTTGAGACTGGTGTTTTCCAGGTAATATTTAATGAAGCTGCCTATTGACGACTTGTGAGGCGGCTGTTTCTCAAACTAGACACTCTAATGTATTTCAAATCAAATCAAATGTATTTATATAGCCCTTCGTACATCAGCTGATATCTCAAAGTGCTGTACAGAAACCCAGCCTAAAACCCCAAACAGCAAGCAATGCAGGTGTAGAAGCACGGTGGCTAGGAAAAACTCCCTAGAAAGTCCAAAACCTAGGAAGAAACCTAGAGAGGAACCAGGCTATGTGGGGTGGCCAGTCCTCTTCTGACTGTGCCGGGTGGAGATTATAACAGAACATGGCCAAGATGTTCAAATGTTCATAAATGACCAGCATGGTCAAATAATAATAATCACAGGCAGAACAGTTGAAACTGGAGCAGCAGCATGGCCAGGTGGACTGGGGACAGCAAGGAGTCGTCAAGTCAGGTAGTCCTGAGGCATGGTCCTAGGGCTCAGGTCCTCCGAGAGAGAGTAAGAAAGAGAGAAAGAGAGAATTAGAGAGAGCATACTTAAATTCAATCAGGACACCGGATAGGACAGGAGAAGTACTCCAGATATAACAAACTGACCCTAGCCCCCCGACACATAAACTACTGCAGCATAAATACTGGAGGCTGAGACAGGAGGGGTCAGGAGACACTGTGGCCTCATCCGATGACACCCCCGGACAGGGCAAAACAGGAAGGATATAACCCCACCCACTTTGCCAAAGCACAGCCCCCACACCACTAGAGGGATATCTTCAACCACCAACTTACCATCCTGAGACAAGGCCGAGTATAGCCCACAAAGATCTCCGCCACGGCACAACCCAAGGGGGGCCGCCAACCCAGACAGGAAGATCACATCAGTGACTAAACCCACTCAAGTGACGCACCCCTCCTAGGGACGGTATGAAAGAGCCCTAGTAAGCCAGTGACTCAGCCCCTGTAATAGGGTTAGAGGCAGAGAATCCCAGTGGAAAGAGGGGAACCGGCCGGTTCGTTGCTCCAGAGCCTTTCCGTTCACCTTCACACTCCTGGGTCAGACTACACTCAATCATATGACCCACTGAAGAGATGAGTCTTCAGTATAGACTTAAAGGTTGAGACCGAGTTTGCGTCTCTCACATGGGTAGGCAGACCATTCCATAAAAATGGAGCTCTATAGGAGAAAACCCTGCCTCCAGTTGTTTGCTTAGAAGTTCTAGGGACAATTAGGAGGCCTGCGTCTTGTGACCGTAGCGTACGTGTAGGTATGTACGGCAGGACCAAATCAGAGAGATAGGTAGGAGCAAGCCCATGTAATGCTTTGTAGGTTAGCAGTAAAACCTTGAAATCAGCCCTTGCCTTAACAGGAAGCCAGTGTAGGGAGGCTAGCACTGGAGTAATATGATCAAATTTTTTGGTTCTAGTCGGGATTCTAGCAGCCGTATTTAGCACAAACTGAAGTTTATTTAGTGCTTTATCCGGGTAGCTGGAAAGTAGAGCATTGCAGTAGTCTAACCTAGAAGTAACAAAAGCATGGATTAATTTTTCTGCATCATTTTTGGACAGAAAGTTTCTGATTTTTGCAATGTTACGTAGATGGAAAAAAGCTGTCCTCGAAACAGTCTTGATATGTTCGTCAAAAGAGAGATCAGGGTCCAGAGTAACGCCGAGGTCCTTCACAGTTTCATTTGAGACGACTGTACAACCATTAAGATTAATTGTCAGATTCAACAGAAGATCTCTTTTTTTCTTGGGACCTAGAACAAGCATCTCTGTTTTTGTCCTCTTGCTCAGTTGTAACAATGTCTACAGGATATTCTGATCAATTTGATGTTATTTTAAAAAACAATGACATTTCTAAGTGACCCCAAACTTGTGAATTGTAGTCTATATTGACAACATTGATCTACAACAATAACATCTGACCAACAAATAAATTCATTAAAAGTGACTGTAAGGTGAAGTTAATACATTATAATGATACTCTTGGTTGAGGGCTTTCAAATCAGATCCTAGTGTGTTATAACACAGAGAACCAAATGGACAAACGTTCAATACAGGGATAGCTGGGTAGCCTCCAAATTGTGGAGTGTGAGGGAGGAACCCCTTAAATAAAAGACACATTCATCTAGTTCACAGGAAGGGGTGGAGACATGGGACCACCATCGTGATACAGAAACGCACGTACGCGCGCACAACATATAATACATTTTATGTGACATGTGATAGGGAGGGATTATTCTGCCATGTCATTGGACCCTAGACACACAATCCCTCCCATTCCTGTATGACATCACATCCTGTTCTTGATCCAATACTTGTCTAATTAAGTTAGAGTTTTAATTTACTTTAATTTGGCCGCTGATGCAATATCACTGACATCAGATTCAATTTACGGACTGGAAAATGTGAGAGCAATAAATGTATCACCCCAAAATAATTTAACCACTAAGAATGTAAACTTCATATTATATAAAGATATCTCATTTCAGATTAATCTCTTAGTGTGTGCCTCGAATGTTCTTTCTGAGTATGTGTGTGTGCATTTGTATTTGTGTGTGTATGTGTGTCTGTCTGTGTGTGTGTGTCGCTCCATCATAAATAAATACGCATTAAAATCGATTTGTTTACGCTTCACTGCAGAAAGGGGCCAAATCTGACTGGTTTCCCTTGAATAGATTATAACGTATCTCTATAGAGACAGAGAGAGAGACACAGAGAAAGAGAGAGAGAAAGAGGGAAAGAGATAGAGAGGTGAGTATAATATAATAACTCCCACTGCTACGTTCCAGCCTCCCCTAGTCTAGTCTCGTGTCATCTCGCTATGTCTCGCCTGCACCTCATCTGGGGCTCAGATGGGGACTGACTCTCTCTTTACTCATCTGATTGAAGACAGTACTCCCTCTATCTCTCCTTCTCAGACTCCTCTCTCTCTCTATCCATCTCATCCCCCCTTCTCAATCTAACAAACACAAGGTCAGTCTCTCTCTCTCTCTCTCTCTCTCTCCCTCTCTCTCACTAACTCTCTCTCTCTCTCACCAACTCTCTCTCTCTCTCTTTCTCTCACTAACTCTCTCTCTCTCTCTCTCTCTCTCTCTCCCTCTCTCTCACTAACTCTCTCTCTCTCTCACCAACTCTCTCTCTCTCTCTTTCTCTCACTAACTCTCTCTCTCTCTCTCTCTCTCTCTCTCTCTCTCTCTCCCTCTCCCTCTCTCTCACTAACTCTCTCTCTCTCTCTCACCAACTCCCCCTCTCTCTCTCTCTCTCTCTCTCTCTCTCTCTCTCTCTCTCTCTCTCTCCAGAGGGCTGCCAGTCAAAAGGAAAGAATCCCTTCTCCTCCTGAGGTAACCAGGGGTCTAGGGCAGGACATGATCATGTCCTGGATGTGGCCATTGATTTAGAAGCAGAGGGAGAAAAGCAGGAGACGACATCGGTTTACAGAATATTTGCCTTACAGGTAGATGATTCTCTGCAGCATTTGGGCCTCAGCTAATCTTGAAGTCTGATTTTTTACCTGGTGTTATAGAGATTACATGGTAAAACGCTAATTAAATACAGTAATGAATACTTTGTTTTAATTTCATTTTTTTGTAAAGTTTTTTTGTTAATTATCACCCATTGTAATATTCTAGATGAGGACAAGCAATTGTCTAAAAATGATATCAGGATAAGACTATCTCAAGCACAAGGATCTTACAGCAAATCGAGGAGTCATTCTTATTGTTTCACGGAATATCTGATATTATTTCTGTGGTTTATTCAGTAGGGTTTCCGAGGTTGTGTGGTTGACTGTAGTGGAATGTAAAGGATGTCCACAGTGAAAGTGACAGTCCGTTTATACAGGCTTCTCCTCACATCACAGGATTGGAGATGGAGGAAGAAAAGAGGGATAGAAGGATGAAAGGGAAAGACTGATGGAGGAGAATATTGTATTAGTTCACACAAATCAGTTTAGGCTAATCTATTTCCCTCGCCCACGAGGAGGAGCGAGGGAGGAGGGGGAGAGAGAGAGAAAGAGAGCGAGACAGAGAGAGAGAGTGAGAGATGAGTGAAATATTTAAGCGTTAGCAGAAGGACAGCTGAAGTGTGTGTGTGTGTGTGTGTGTGTGTGTGTGTGTGTGTGTGTGTGTGTGTGTGTGTGTGTGTGTGTGTGTGTGTGTGTGTGTGTGTGACTAAACCTCTCCAGCAGCAGTTTGAAGCCTGTGGGTAGATAACTGGAGCGGATAGGGGGATTCATAACCTCCTGTCTATTAATATTACATTACCCCCCATTCACACTGATCTCTGGGATAGTGTGTGTGTGTGTGTGTGTGTGTGTGTGTGTGTGTGTGTGTGTGTGTGTGTGTGTGTGTGTGTGTGTGTGTGTGTGTGTGTGTGTGTCATGTCCCTGCTATGATTAAAGAATGGCATTGATTTACCTAATGTGTGCACTGGGAGCCTGTAGAAAGAAGTGTTAAATGCAGCCAGGTCACCCATGATACAAGTCAGTGTTCGACGTCCATCCATGTCTGAGGATGTCTGGAGATTACTTGGAAACCGGCCACTAGGGGCAATAGTGAGCACTGTTACCTTCAAGAAGGTTTGGGTTTTGCTAGGATGCTGTGGATGGGGATGGTGGATGGCCATAAGCTTCTGACTCCGAAGGTTTCAAGTTCAAATCCAGCAATAGAAAACTGTTTTTTAAATGTTTGTTTTAAGCCCAAACCTTAACCCTATACCTTAACCATTCAGAGTTAATGCATAAACTTAACCTTAAACACTTCAAAATTTGACGTTTGGAACAACTTCGAAATTTGACATTTGAGAAAACATGGACGAACGTGACAGCTGGTTGGTTAAATGATGTAGAATAGTTCGAGATCAGAGGTCAGGAGATACGGGAGAGGTGAGGTTTAACTCTGAATCACTTATCAACATATACAGTGCATTTGGAAAGTATTCAGACTGCTTGACTTTTCACACATTTTGTTACGTTACAGCCTTTTTCCAAAATGGAATAAAAAAATGTATTCCCTCATCAATGTACACACAATACCCCATAATGACAAGCAAAAACAGATTTTTGGAAATGTTTGCAAATGTATATTAAAAAACCTGAAATATACATTTACATAAATTTTCAGACCCTTTACTCAGTACTTTGTTGAAGCATCTTTGACAGCGATTACAGCCTCAAGTCTTCTTGGGTATGACGCTACAAGCCTGGCACACCTGTGTTTGGGGAGGTTGTCCCATTCTTCTCTGCAGATCCTCTCAAGCTCTGTCAGGTTGGATGGTGAGCGTCGCTGCACAGCTATTTTCAGGTCTCTCCAGAGATGTTCGATCGGGTTCAAGTCAGGGCTCTGGCTGGGCCACTCAAGGACATTCAGAGACTTGGCTGTGTGCTTAGGGTCGTTGTTCTGTTGGAAGGTGAACCGTCATCCCAGTCAGAGGTCCTGAGCGCTCTGGAGCAGGTTTTCATCAAGGATCTCTGTACTTTGCTCCGTTCATCTGTCCCTCGTTCCTGACATGTCTCCCATTCCTTGCTGCTGAAAAACATCCCCACAGCATGGTGCTGCCACCACCACGCTCCCACCAACTCCAAGAGGGCTGTCATGTGCCTTTTACTAAGGAGTGGCTTCAGTCTGGCCACTCTACTATAAAGGCCTGATTGGTGTAGTGCTGCAGAGATGGTTGTCCTTCTTGAAGATGATGGAGGCCACTGTGTTCTTGGGGACCTTCAATACTGCAGACATGTTTTGGTACCCTTCGCCAGATCTGTGCCTCTGCACAATCCTGCCTCAGAGCTCTACGAATTCCTTTGACCTCTTGGCTTGGTTTTTGCTCTGACATGCACTGTCAACTGTGGGACCTTATATAGACATGTGTGTGCCTTTCCAAATCATTTCAAATCAATTTAATTTACCACAAGTGGACTCCAATCAAGTTATAGAAACATCTCAATGATGATCAATGGAAACAGTTCAATTCCGAGTCTCATAGCAAAGGGTTTGAATACTTATGTAAATAAGATATTTCTGTTTTTTATTTGTAATAAATTTGAAACAATTCTAAAAAACAGTTTTTGCTTTGTCATTATGGGGTATTGTGATGTCATTATGTGGTATTGTGATGTCATTATGGGGTATTGTGATGTCATTATGTGGTATTGTGATGTCATTATGGGGTATTGTGGTGTCATTATGTGGTATTGTGATGTCATTATGGGGTATTGTGATGTCATTATGGGGTATTGTGATGTCATTATGGGGTATTGTGATGTCATTATGGGGTATTGTGGTGTCAATATGTTGTATTGTGATGTCATTATGGGGTATTGTGATGGCATTATGTTGTATTGTGATGTCATTATGTTGTATTATGATGTCATTATGGGGTATTGTGATGTCATTATGGGGTATTGTGATGTCATTATGTGGTATTGTGGTGTCATTATGTTGTATTGTGATGTCATTATGGGGTATTGTGGTGTCATTATGTTGTATTGTGATGTCATTATGTTGTATTGTGATGTCATTATGGGGTATTGTGATGTCATTATGTGGTATTGTGGTGTCATTATGTTGTATTGTTATGTCATTATGGGGTATTGTGGTGTCATTATGTTGTATTGTGATGTCATTATGTTGTATTGTGATGTCATTATAGGGTATTGTGATGTCATTATGGGGTATTGTGATGTCATTATGGGGTATTGTGATGTCATTATGTTGTATTGTGATGTCATTATGGGGTATTGTGATGTCATTATGGGGTATTGTGATGTCATTATGTGGTATTGTGTGTAGATTGATGAGGATTTATTTTTATTTGATCCATTTTAGAATAAGGCTCTAACGTATCAAAATGTGGAAAAAGTCAAGGGGTCTGAATACTTTCCGAATGCACTGTACATTCAGTGTAATCATGTCTGAAAGAGACTATCTTCCCCTAAATACTGTCATTGTCTGATCAACGTATGGAACGGATCTGTCCAGGCTTTTTCCTGTTCTGTTTATGGTCCTGTGTGGCACAGTGGATAAGAACAAGGTGCAAGGCCAACATCTTGGCTTCAATTGCAGCAGTGATCACAGACAAAAAAAGTACTGGACTTTTTACTGTCTGTACTTACTGATGTTACTGTAACACATTGTAAGTAATATATGAACTATCTATTATATTCCTCTCTTTCTTAGGGCCGTTTTCTGTTCTAGTATGAAATTCATTTAGGATTATTACTGGTATCATAAGCAGGCTCTATGAGTATTATATAGTATAACCGCACTGTTTTGGTAATAAATATTCATATTTATTATTCATGTCAAATATATTTAGCATGCTTCAGTTTGAGAGCAATCTGCCACTCATAGACACCCACATACAGAACTCCAAACGCACACGCACACGCACACACAAACACTCACTGACACCCCCCCCCCCCCCCAAACATACACACACCCGACACAAACTCACACACACATTGTTATTCAAGCCCACTCTCCTCAGCATCTGTGTGAGTTAATGAGAGAAGCTCTGCTGTGTTTCATCTAGTCTCTCTGGACCAGGAATTAACATCTCTACGGAGGGGAGAGAGAGAGGGAGAGAGGGGGGGAGACAGAGAGGGAGAGAGAGAGAGAGAGAGAGAGAGAGAGGGAGAGAGAGAGATTGTGTGAGCGATGGAGAGAGAGAGGAGACTGGTAGACTGGGAGGAGAAAAATAAACACACACCATATTGACAGGTGGTGTTAAGCGGCTGTGTGTGTGTGTGTGTGTGTGTGTGTGTGTGTGTGTGCGTGTGCGTGTGTGCGTTTGAGACAGCACTAATAGGTCCCTGATGGGCTGAGATGAGAGTCTCTCCACCCAGGGGTTAGAGGTCAGAGGTCAGCCAATCATTCTCCTCCGCCTCGCCACTTGACTGCTGAGCCGCCTAATGATTATTAACACGTTAAAACACTTAAGGAGCGCTGGGAGCCAACACACCCCAGAGAGACAGATGAGAGGAGAGGAGGAGAGGGGGATGAGTGGGGAGAGGAGGTGAGGGGGATGAGTGGGGAGAGGAGGAGAGGGGGAGTGCTATGGTAATGATGGACTGCTGGCTTTATATCTATAATCACCTAGTCCCCATGGTGATACACAGGGGAAGGAAGGCGATACACACATATGCACGCATATGCACGCACACGCACACACACAAATGAGCAAATGCTCCCACATACGCACGCACATAGACACACACAGGAGACACACACGACACATGCACACAAAAACACACAGGAGACACACACGACACAATCACACACACAAAAAAACACACACGCATCAGAGAGCAATCTTTAAACACACACACCACACAGATATCAGCCTAATAAATATTTCTCTTTTGCGCTCAATATTTTTCAAAAGAAGAACAAAGAAACGTTGGATATTTAAAGAGAGCTCTCTCATGCATGCGATCATGTGTGTGTGTGTGTGTGTGTGTGTGTGTGTGTGTGTGTGTGTGTGTGTGTGTGTGTGTGTGTGTGTATGTGTGTTAAAAGAGGACTGACTCTCTTATGTGTTTACCCAGTTAAAGCAGAGTGATTGAGAGGAT
>NC_143039.1:59016114-59053614 GCF_057628025.1 Oncorhynchus mykiss
GTCCGTGAAACACCTGATTATTTCCCACCCGGAGAGGAAAAACATTAACATTCCCATCTGGAAAAGGCAAATATAAACAGGATACCTTTCCATCGTTTGATGTGGAATCTCATTTTCCCGACCTGTGAATATTTTATTGGAATAATACAATATTGCTCTTCTCTTCTCTGTTGAAGAGAAAAAGAGAGAGAAGAGAGAGAAGAGGGGGAGAAGAGAGAGAAGAGGGAGAGAAGATAGAGAAGCGAGAGAAGAGGGGGAGAAGAGAGAGAAGAGGGGGAGAACAGAGAGAAGTGGGGGAGAAGAGAGAGAAGAGGGGGAGAAGAGAGAGAAGAGGGGGAGAAGAGAGAGAAGAGGGGGAGAAGAGAGAGAAGAGGGGGAAAAGAGAGAGAGAGGGGGAAAGAGAGAGAAGAGGGGAAAAGAGAGAGAAGAGGGGGAGAAGAGAGAGAAGAGGGGAGAGAGAGAGAAGAGGGGGAGAAGAGAGAGAAGAGGGGGAAAGAGAGAGAAGAGGGGGAGAGAGAGAGAAGAGGGGGAGAACAGAGAGAAGTGGGGGAGAAGAGAGAGAAGAGAGAGAGAAGAGAGAGAAGAGGGGGAGAAGAGAGAGAAGCGGGGGAGAAGAGAGAGAAGAGAGAGAAGAGGGGGAAAAGAGAGAGAAGAGGGGGAGAAGAGAGAGAAGAGAGAGAGAAGAGAGAGAAGAGGGGAAAAGAGAGAGAAGAGGGGGAGAAGAGAGAGAAGAGAGAGAGAAGAGAGAGAAGAGGGGGAAAAGAGAGAGAAGAGGGGGAGAAGAGAGAGAAGAGGGGGAGAAGAGAGAGAAGAGGGGGAAAAGAGAGAGAAGAGGGGGAGAAGAGAGAGAAGAGGGGGAGAACAGAGAGAAGAGTGGGAGAAGAGAGAGAAGAGGGAGAGAAGATAGAGAAGCGAGAGAAGAGGGGGAGAAGAGAGAGAAGAGGGGGAGAAGAGAGAGAAGAGGGGGAGAAACAGAGAGAGAAGAGAGAGAAGAGAGAGAAGAGAGAGAAGAGGGGGAGAACAGAGAGAGAAGAGAGAGAAGAGAGAGAAGAGAGAGAAGAGGGGGAGAACAGAGAGCATATATTTTGATCATTAAATGCGTTTTATGGATAATGAGGCTACTTTCCAATGTTTCTGCAGTTATATTCACAGGCTATTCATTCTGAGTGTTATATTCACAGGCTATTCATTCTGAGTGTTATATTCACAGGCTATTCATTCTGAGTGTTATATTCACAGGCTATTCATTCTGAGTGTTATATTCACAGGCTATTCATTCTGAGTGTTATATTCACAGGCTATTCATTCTGAGTGTTATATTCACAGGCTATTCATTCTGAGTGTTATATTCACAGGCTATTCATTCTGAGTGTTATATTCACAGGCTATTCATTCTGAGTGTTATATTCACAGGCTATTCATTCTGAGTGTTATATTCACAGGCTATTCATTCTGAGTGTTATATTCACAGGCTATTCATTCTGAGTGTTATATTCACAGGCTATTCATTCTGAGTGTTATATTCACAGGCTATTCATTCTGAGTGTTATATTCACAGGCTATTCATTCTGAGTGTTATATTCACAGGCTATTCATTCTGAGTGTTATATTCACAGGCTATTCATTCTGAGTGTTATATTCACAGGCTATTCATTCTGAGTGTTATATTCACAGGCTATTCATTCTGAGTGTTATATTCACAGGCTATTCATTCTGAGTGTTATATTCACAGGCTATTCATTCTGAGTGTTATATTCACAGGCTATTCATTCTGAGTGTTATATTCACAGGCTATTCATTCTGAGTGTTATATTCACAGGCTATTCATTCTGAGTGTTATATTCACAGGCTATTCATTCTGAGTGTTATATTCACAGGCTATTCATTCTGAGTGTTATATTCACAGGCTATTCATTCTGAGTGTTATATTCACAGGCTATTCATTCTGAGTGTTATATTCACAGGCTATTCATTCTGAGTGTTATATTCACAGGCTATTCATTCTGAGTGTTATATTCACAGGCTATTCATTCTGAGTGTTATATTCACAGGCTATTCATTCTGAGTGTTATATTCACAGGCTATTCATTCTGAGTGTTATATTCACAGGCTATTCATTCTGAGTGTTATATTCACAGGCTATTCATTCTGAGTGTTATATTCACAGGCTATTCATTCTGAGTGTTATATTCACAGGCTATTCATTCTGAGTGTTATATTCACAGGCTATTCATTCTGAGTGTTATATTCACAGGCTATTCATTCTGAGTGTTATATTCACAGGCTATTCATTCTGAGTGTTATATTCACAGGCTATTCATTCTGAGTGTTATATTCACAGGCTATTCATTCTGAGTGTTATATTCACAGGCTATTCATTCTGAGTGTTATATTCACAGGCTATTCATTCTGAGTGTTATATTCACAGGCTATTCATTCTGAGTGTTATATTCACAGGCTATTCATTCTGAGTGTTATATTCACAGGCTATTCATTCTGAGTGTTATATTCACAGGCTATTCATTCTGAGTGTTATATTCACAGGCTATTCATTCTGAGTGTTATATTCACAGGCTATTCATTCTGAGTGTTATATTCACAGGCTATTCATTCTGAGTGTTATATTCACAGGCTATTCATTCTGAGTGTTATATTCACAGGCTATTCATTCTGAGTGTTATATTCACAGGCTATTCATTCTGAGTGTTATATTCACAGGCTATTCATTCTGAGTGTTATATTCACAGGCTATTCATTCTGAGTGTTATATTCACAGGCTATTCATTCTGAGTGTTATATTCACAGGCTATTCATTCTGAGTGTTATATTCACAGGCTATTCATTCTGAGTGTTATATTCACAGGCTATTCATTCTGAGTGTTATATTCACAGGCTATTCATTCTGAGTGTTATATTCACAGGCTATTCATTCTGAGTGTTATATTCACAGGCTATTCATTCTGAGTGTTATATTCACAGGCTATTCATTCTGAGTGTTATATTCACAGGCTATTCATTCTGAGTGTTATATTCACAGGCTATTCATTCTGAGTGTTATATTCACAGGCTATTCATTCTGAGTGTTATATTCACAGGCTATTCATTCTGAGTGTTATATTCACAGGCTATTCATTCTGAGTGTTATATTCACAGGCTATTCATTCTGAGTGTTATATTCACAGGCTATTCATTCTGAGTGTTATATTCACAGGCTATTCATTCTGAGTGTTATATTCACAGGCTATTCATTCTGAGTGTTATATTCACAGGCTATTCATTCTGAGTGTTATATTCACAGGCTATTCATTCTGAGTGTTATATTCACAGGCTATTCATTCTGAGTGTTATATTCACAGGCTATTCATTCTGAGTGTTATATTCACAGGCTATTCATTCTGAGTGTTATATTCACAGGCTATTCATTCTGAGTGTTATATTCACAGGCTATTCATTCTGAGTGTTATATTCACAGGCTATTCATTCTGAGTGTTATATTCACAGGCTATTCATTCTGAGTGTTATATTCACAGGCTATTCATTCTGAGTGTTATATTCACAGGCTATTCATTCTGAGTGTTATATTCACAGGCTATTCATTCTGAGTGTTATATTCACAGGCTATTCATTCTGAGTGTTATATTCACAGGCTATTCATTCTGAGTGTTATATTCACAGGCTATTCATTCTGAGTGTTATATTCACAGGCTATTCATTCTGAGTGTTATATTCACAGGCTATTCATTCTGAGTGTTATATTCACAGGCTATTCATTCTGAGTGTTATATTCACAGGCTATTCATTCTGAGTGTTATATTCACAGGCTATTCATTCTGAGTGTTATATTCACAGGCTATTCATTCTGAGTGTTATATTCACAGGCTATTCATTCTGAGTGTTATATTCACAGGCTATTCATTCTGAGTGTTATATTCACAGGCTATTCATTCTGAGTGTTATATTCACAGGCTATTCATTCTGAGTGTTATATTCACAGGCTATTCATTCTGAGTGTTATATTCACAGGCTATTCATTCTGAGTGTTATATTCACAGGCTATTCATTCTGAGTGTTATATTCACAGGCTATTCATTCTGAGTGTTATATTCACAGGCTATTCATTCTGAGTGTTATATTCACAGGCTATTCATTCTGAGTGTTATATTCACAGGCTATTCATTCTGAGTGTTATATTCACAGGCTATTCATTCTGAGTGTTATATTCACAGGCTATTCATTCTGAGTGTTATATTCACAGGCTATTCATTCTGAGTGTTATATTCACAGGCTATTCATTCTGAGTGTTATATTCACAGGCTATTCATTCTGAGTGTTATATTCACAGGCTATTCATTCTGAGTGTTATATTCACAGGCTATTCATTCTGAGTGTTATATTCACAGGCTATTCATTCTGAGTGTTATATTCACAGGCTATTCATTCTGAGTGTTATATTCACAGGCTATTCATTCTGAGTGTTATATTCACAGGCTATTCATTCTGAGTGTTATATTCACAGGCTATTCATTCTGAGTGTTATATTCACAGGCTATTCATTCTGAGTGTTATATTCACAGGCTATTCATTCTGAGTGTTATATTCACAGGCTATTCATTCTGAGTGTTATATTCACAGGCTATTCATTCTGAGTGTTATATTCACAGGCTATTCATTCTGAGTGTTATATTCACAGGCTATTCATTCTGAGTGTTATATTCACAGGCTATTCATTCTGAGTGTTATATTCACAGGCTATTCATTCTGAGTGTTATATTCACAGGCTATTCATTCTGAGTGTTATATTCACAGGCTATTCATTCTGAGTGTTATATTCACAGGCTATTCATTCTGAGTGTTATATTCACAGGCTATTCATTCTGAGTGTTATATTCACAGGCTATTCATTCTGAGTGTTATATTCACAGGCTATTCATTCTGAGTGTTATATTCACAGGCTATTCATTCTGAGTGTTATATTCACAGGCTATTCATTCTGAGTGTTATATTCACAGGCTATTCATTCTGAGTGTTATATTCACAGGCTATTCATTCTGAGTGTTATATTCACAGGCTATTCATTCTGAGTGTTATATTCACAGGCTATTCATTCTGAGTGTTATATTCACAGGCTATTCATTCTGAGTGTTATATTCACAGGCTATTCATTCTGAGTGTTATATTCACAGGCTATTCATTCTGAGTGTTATATTCACAGGCTATTCATTCTGAGTGTTATATTCACAGGCTATTCATTCTGAGTGTTATATTCACAGGCTATTCATTCTGAGTGTTATATTCACAGGCTATTCATTCTGAGTGTTATATTCACAGGCTATTCATTCTGAGTGTTATATTCACAGGCTATTCATTCTGAGTGTTATATTCACAGGCTATTCATTCTGAGTGTTATATTCACAGGCTATTCATTCTGAGTGTTATATTCACAGGCTATTCATTCTGAGTGTTATATTCACAGGCTATTCATTCTGAGTGTTATATTCACAGGCTATTCATTCTGAGTGTTATATTCACAGGCTATTCATTCTGAGTGTTATATTCACAGGCTATTCATTCTGAGTGTTATATTCACAGGCTATTCATTCTGAGTGTTATATTCACAGGCTATTCATTCTGAGTGTTATATTCACAGGCTATTCATTCTGAGTGTTATATTCACAGGCTATTCATTCTGAGTGTTATATTCACAGGCTATTCATTCTGAGTGTTATATTCACAGGCTATTCATTCTGAGTGTTATATTCACAGGCTATTCATTCTGAGTGTTATATTCACAGGCTATTCATTCTGAGTGTTATATTCACAGGCTATTCATTCTGAGTGTTATATTCACAGGCTATTCATTCTGAGTGTTATATTCACAGGCTATTCATTCTGAGTGTTATATTCACAGGCTATTCATTCTGAGTGTTATATTCACAGGCTATTCATTCTGAGTGTTATATTCACAGGCTATTCATTCTGAGTGTTATATTCACAGGCTATTCATTCTGAGTGTTATATTCACAGGCTATTCATTCTGAGTGTTATATTCACAGGCTATTCATTCTGAGTGTTATATTCACAGGCTATTCATTCTGAGTGTTATATTCACAGGCTATTCATTCTGAGTGTTATATTCACAGGCTATTCATTCTGAGTGTTATATTCACAGGCTATTCATTCTGAGTGTTATATTCACAGGCTATTCATTCTGAGTGTTATATTCACAGGCTATTCATTCTGAGTGTTATATTCACAGGCTATTCATTCTGAGTGTTATATTCACAGGCTATTCATTCTGAGTGTTATATTCACAGGCTATTCATTCTGAGTGTTATATTCACAGGCTATTCATTCTGAGTGTTATATTCACAGGCTATTCATTCTGAGTGTTATATTCACAGGCTATTCATTCTGAGTGTTATATTCACAGGCTATTCATTCTGAGTGTTATATTCACAGGCTATTCATTCTGAGTGTTATATTCACAGGCTATTCATTCTGAGTGTTATATTCACAGGCTATTCATTCTGAGTGTTATATTCACAGGCTATTCATTCTGAGTGTTATATTCACAGGCTATTCATTCTGAGTGTTATATTCACAGGCTATTCATTCTGAGTGTTATATTCACAGGCTATTCATTCTGAGTGTTATATTCACAGGCTATTCATTCTGAGTGTTATATTCACAGGCTATTCATTCTGAGTGTTATATTCACAGGCTATTCATTCTGAGTGTTATATTCACAGGCTATTCATTCTGAGTGTTATATTCACAGGCTATTCATTCTGAGTGTTATATTCACAGGCTATTCATTCTGAGTGTTATATTCACAGGCTATTCATTCTGAGTGTTATATTCACAGGCTATTCATTCTGAGTGTTATATTCACAGGCTATTCATTCTGAGTGTTATATTCACAGGCTATTCATTCTGAGTGTTATATTCACAGGCTATTCATTCTGAGTGTTATATTCACAGGCTATTCATTCTGAGTGTTATATTCACAGGCTATTCATTCTGAGTGTTATATTCACAGGCTATTCATTCTGAGTGTTATATTCACAGGCTATTCATTCTGAGTGTTATATTCACAGGCTATTCATTCTGAGTGTTATATTCACAGGCTATTCATTCTGAGTGTTATATTCACAGGCTATTCATTCTGAGTGTTATATTCACAGGCTATTCATTCTGAGTGGCATTACGTCTTTGCATAATTGATGTAAGGGTGGGGAGAGACAGACAAATGCATGCACACACACATGCACACACACATTGTGAATTGTGACATGTTAAATTAAGAGAGAGTGGGAGAGACAGAAAGAGAGAGTGAGAGAGAGAGAAAGAGAGACTGGGAGAGACAGAAAGAGAGACTGAGAGAGACAGAAAGAGAGACTGAGAGAGACAGAAAGAGAGACTGAGAGAGACAGAAAGAGAGAGTGAGAGAGACAGAAAGAGAGACTGAGAGAGACAGAAAGAGAGACTGAGATAGACAGAAAGAGAGACCGAGAGAGACAGAAAGAGAGACTGAGAGAGACAGAAAGAGAGACTGAGAGAGACAGAAAGAGAGAGTGAGAGAGACAGAAAGAGAGACTGAGAGAGACAGAAAGAGAGACTGAGAGAGACAGAAAGAGAGACTGAGAGAGACTGAGAGAAAGGGTGAGAGAGACAGAAAGAGAGAGTGAGAGAGACAGAAAGAGAGAGATTTAGAGAGACAGAAAGAGAGACTGAGAGAGACAGAAATAGAGACTGAGAGAGACAGAAAGAGAGAGTGAGAGAGACAGAAAAAGAGAGTGAGAGAGACAGAAAGAGAGAGTGAGAGAGACAGAAAGAGAGAGTGAGAGAGACAGAAAGAGAGACTGAGAGAGACAGAAAGAGAGACTGAGAGAGACAGAAAGAGAGAGAGTCAGAGAGACAGAAAGAGAGAGTGAGAGAGACAGAAAAAGAGAGTGAGATAGAAAGAGAGTGAGAGAGACAGAAAGAGAGAGAGAGAGAGACAGAAAGAGAGAGTGAGAGAGACAGAAAGAGAGAGTGAGAGAGACAGAAAGAGAGAGTGAGAGAGACAGAAAGAGAGAGTGAGAGAGACCGAAAGAGAGAGTGAGAGAGACAGAAAGAGAGAGTGAGAGAGACAGAAAGAGAGACTGAGAGAGACAGAAAGAGAGAGTGAGAGAGACAGAAAGAGAGAGTGAGAGAGACAGAAAGAGAGAGTGAGAGAGACAGAAAGAGAGAGTGAGAGAGACAGAAAGAGAGAGTGAGAGAGACAGAAAGAGAGAGTGAGCAGTGGGAAAACAAAAATCCTTTTCCACACAGGTGTGGTAGTGACAACCCAGGTCTGCTCCTCTCCCCAGCGTTCTACAACTCTATGATAATAGCAGAATATGAATATTGTAATAGGATCATTAGCATGACGACCTGAACAGGTGACAGCTCTAATTGGCCACCATTTGACCTCCCACACATAGACAGATGGCAGGACACAGTTTGTGTGTGTGTGTGTGTATGTGTGTATTAAAAGCCTCATGATGGATATGAACCAATTACTCTACATTAAATATTTCCGAAGCATGTGAATAATATGTCATATAAAATATATATTTTAAAACCTCCCTCCTTTAAAAAAAGAGAAAAAGTATCATAACGATACAGATTACTGGTCAATTAGGCCTGTTTATATTCCTGACTAAATCATTTCAGAAACTCTAAAACTGCTAGGAATGAGACTTCCACCCTCCCCAATTCTTTCCACCCGCTGTCCTCTCTGCCTCTCTTCTCTCTGCCTCTCTTCTCTCTGCCTCTCTTCTCTCTGCCTCTCTTCTCTCTGCCTCTCTCTTCCCCTCTCTCTCTCGCTCTCTCTCTCTCTCTCGCTCTCTCTCTCTCTCTCTCTCTCTCTCTTGCTCTCTCTTTACGCTCTGCCTCTCTTCTCTGCCTTTTTTGCCTCTCTGCCCCCCTCCTCTCTCTCTCTCTCTCTCTTTCCTCTCTGCCTCTCTTCTCTCTCTCTTTCCTCTCTGCCTCTCTTCTCTCTCTCTCTTTCCTCTCTGCCCCTCCTCTCTCTCTCTCTCTCTCTCTCTCTCTCTCTCTCTCTCTTTCCTCTCTGCCTCTCTTCTCTCTCTCTCTTTCCTCTCTGCCCCTCCTCTCTCTCTCCATCTCCCCCCTCTCTCTCTCTTGCGCTCTCTCTCTCGCTCTTTCCTCTCTGCCTCTCTTCTCTCTCTCGCTTTCCTCTCTGCCTCTATTCTCTTTCTCTTTACTCTCTGCTTCTCTCTCTCTCTGCCTCTATTCTCTCTGCCTCTCTTCTCTCTCTCTCTATCTCCCTCTCTCTCTCTCTCTCGCTCTCTACTTTCTGCCTCTTCTCTGTCTCTCTTTCCTATCTGCCCCTCTTACCTCTCTGCCCCTCCCCTCTCTCTCTCTTTCCTCTCGGCCTCTCTTCTCTCTTTTTTTCTCTGCTCTTCCCTGTGAGTGACTTTGGCAGCAATCTGGTGGCCTTGCATACGGTGTGTGTGTGTGGCTGTCTGACTGCTGATATGAGACAATATCAGCATATGAATGCAGTCTTTTCAGCAGCATATGACTATCCATCACTACACAGCACATATGGGCTAAACGACCCAGTAACCCACCCCACATATCTTTAGTGGGGTTGACTTTTGATGAGGATGAAGTGTGTGTGTGTGTGTGTTTACTTATTATCAGCACTTTGCTATCAATCCATGCAGTGCTTTACATGGCACACTATTTCACATACATGATCATGTCCTTGGATAAAAAATATAGATTCTCCTTGTAAAGTTGTTGTTGTTTACATACTGTGCTATGGCTCGTACCGTACTTTTATATTCATGGAACGTTATTGAAAATAGCGCTAAGTAAATAGATAGACATTTATAACAAGGGGCAGGTTCAGAGGAGAACACACTTCACTTAAAAAATGAAATGACTTGTTTGCTGGCGCGACAGATGAGCAGATGAACGTATGCAAGAATAGACTGATAAACAATGCTTTGACTTCTTATTATTGTTTGACTTCTGGAATATGAATTTGAATTAATTGAAACTCTGGAGAATTGTACATATTGTATTGTTTGTGTAAATGAGCATCATTTGGCCCAAAATAAATTGTTTATCTGCATTTGGTTTGTTTGTTGTTTATTTGCTGTCTTGTTTTAATAGACAGGAGGTCAGGGTACTGGGTCGATCTGAAGGAACCAGAGCGTCTATTTCAACAGATGTTTTTCTATATTCATAATATGCTTTCATTTAATGAGGGTGTATAAACAGATACTCTGTCTATCCCTTACTCTGACTCTCTCTCTCTCTCTCTCTCTCTCTCTCTCTCAATCTCTCTCTCTCTCTCTCTCTCTCTCTCTCTCTCTCTCTCTCTCTCTCTCTCTCTCTCTCTCTCAATCTCTCTCTCTCTCTCTCTCTCTCTCTCTCTCTCTCTCTCTCCATCCACATCTCTCTTATTCACAGGAGGACGCATACAGGCGTGCCCACACACAGGAGGACGCATACAGGCGTGCCCACACACAGGAGGTTGGTGGCGCCTTAATCTGGGAGGATGGGCATGTGGTAATGGCTGGAGTGGAATTAGTGGAATGGGATCAAACACATCAAACGCACGGTTCGATGTCATTCCGTTATTATGAGCCGTCCTCCCCTCAGCAGCCTCCTGTGACGCACACAGAAACCAACAGCTCTGCAAGCCAAAGAATATATCAATCCATCAAATTGTATTTTGAATAAAACATTTGTCACACAGGTAATCAGGCATCTGTATATTCTGTGTCTTCTCGTCCACACAGTGATAGATACACAGTAGATATTTAAAGCGTACTGGTTCTATGTTAGTAGTGGATGGATTTACCATACTCCACACTGACTGGCATGTTTGTGTTGTATTGGCTGATTTAACATAGCTAATCCATCATGGCACTGTCATAAGGAATGACAGAGGAAGTGTGTGTTTGTAGATCGTTGACCTTAGGCCAAGTATACTACAAGAGACAGGTTCAAGCTCTTTACCAACTGTTCAGTGTTATGGGAGAAAATGGAGGTTTTACATCTCTCTCTCCCATTCTCTCTCTCTCTCCCATTCTCTCTCCCATTCTCTCTCTCTCTCTCCCATTCTCTCTCTCTCTCCCATTCTCTCTCTCTCTCCCATTCTCTCTCTCTCTCTCTCTCCCTTGTCTCTCTCATTCTCTCCCTTTCGCTGCCACTCATCTTTCTCTCTCTCTATATATATATATATCTCTCTGTATCCCCCTCTCTCCCCCCCTTCCATCTCTCTCCCCCACCTCTCTCTCTCTCTTCAACCCCCCCCCCCCCCCCCTCTCCCTCTCTTTTTCTTCCTACCGTCTGTCTTCAGACTGTGGAACACTAATGATGTGACGAAAGTGAAGGAGGACACTGTTGACCTCTATTCTGCTGACACACACACACCACACACACATGCGAGCACGCTCATCCACACTCGCACAAGGACACATGCATGCAAACACATGCACTCACACACAGAAACATGCACGCAAGCACAACCTACACATGAACAATCCCATGCCTTATAAACAATGCATATTCAGCCCCTTTCACACTCGCTCACCCCTCTCTCTTTTCTCTCTTCAACCCTCTCTCTCTTCTCTCTTCACCCCTCTCTCTTTTCTCTCTTCACCCCTCTCTATTTTCTCTCTTCACCCCTCTCTCTTTTCTCTCTTCACCCCTCTCTCTCTTCTCTCTTCACCCCTCTCTCTTTTCTCTCTTCACCCCTCTCTCTTTTCTCTCTTCACCCCTCTCTCTCTTCTCTCTTCACCCCTCTCTCTCTTCTCTCTTCACCCCTCTCTCTTTTCTCTCTTCACCCCTCTCTCTTTTCTCTCTTCACCCCTCTCTCTCTTCTCTCTTCACCCCTCTCTCTCTTCTCTCTTCACCCCTCTCTCTTTTCTCTCTTCACCCCTCTCTCTCTTCTCTATTCACCCCTCTCTCTCTTCTCTCTTCACCCCTCACTCTTTTCTCTCTTCACCCCTTTCTCTCTTCTCTCTTCACCCCTCTCTCTCTCTCTTCTCTCTTCACCCCTCTCTCTTTTCTCTCTTCACCCCTCTCTCTCTTCACTCTTCACCCCTCTCTCTCTTCTCCCTTCACCCCTATCTCTCTTCTCCATTCACCCCTCTCTCTCTTCTCCCTTCACCCCTCTCTCTCTTCTCTCTTCACCCCTCTCTCTCTTCTCTCTTCACCCCTCTCTCCATCCATCGCGTCACATAAAGTGTTACTACTGCTACAGATGGGTGACTCCCATGTAGACAATGGCTTGGTGGGAACAGTTACAGAGTTAAAACAGGACTGGTATTGTCTCCGGTCAATGGACTGTTATTCATCTAATGTGTGTAAAGAACTAAAGGACTAACTGACCCTGCTACAACACTCTGTGTGTGTGTGTGTTTGTGTGTTTGTGCGTGTGCGTGTTTGTGTGTGTGTGTGTGTGTGTGTGTGTGTGTGTGTGTGTGTGTGTGGTAATTTAATGATTAGACGTTGTAAAGCAGTGTGTGTGATTAACAGCCCATTACAACAGCAGTAGGAGGTCATTAATTAGGCCACGCCCACTTGATGAATACCACAACCCTATAGGGAGGACAATCCCCGTGGAAATAGAGAACATAAAAGAGAAAGAGCAAAAAGAATGAACGAGGGATAAGAAAAGAGGTTGAACAACTGAAAAGCATTGAGATGAAATGAATGGTCCATCGTGTATTGTCTGTTTCTATAGTATCAGAAGAAAAACGGAGGGAAACCTTTTCAAATGATGCAGGGTGAGAAAGGAAGAGTGGGAGTAAAGGGAGAGGGGTAGGAAGGAGAGAAAGAGAGAAAGAAAGAAAGGAAAAGGCGATGTTGAGCAGTAAATTGTGGATAGATCTTTAACTACTTCATTACAAGGTGATGGGTGACTTCCATGGGCCAGACAAAATACAATGTCATTATCCTGGCCTGTCCCAGAGTTAGAGTGGGGTCAGACCAACTAGCTCTCACAGTCTCACATCAGAATTAGACGTTTAGCAATGTTTCTAAAACATCACATTTCGAAGTTGTTCCAAACGTCAAATTTCAAAGTGTTTAACGTTAAGTTTAGGCATTAACCCCTTAAGGTCGATGTCTGCTCCCCCGTGGAAATTCAAATTAGCATAATACTAATATCCCCATTCAAATCTGTCAGTTTAAGCAAGCCATCTGTCTCAATGCACCGCATCCGCCGATGTCGCACTTCTACATCTGCAGTGAAAGGTGACAGAGCCAGAGCGGTGTTTGTCCGACCACGAGGCATCTGCGGTGAAAGGTGACAGAGCCAGAGCGGTGTTTGTCCGACCACGAGGCATCTGCGGTGAAAGGTGACAGAGCCAGAGCGGTGTTTGTCCGACCACGAGGCATCTGCGGTGAAAGGTGACAGAGCCAGAGCGGTGTTTGTCCGACCACGAGGCATCTGCGGTGAAAGGTGACAGAGCCAGAGCGGTGTTTGTCCGACCACGAGGCATCTGCGGTGAAAGGTGACAGAGCCAGAGCGGTGTTTGTCCGACCACGAGGCATCTGCGGTGAAAGGTGACAGAGCCAGAGCGGTGTTTGTCCGACCACGAGGCATCTGCGGTGAAAGGTGACAGAGCCAGAGCGGTGTTTGTCCGACCACGAGGCATCTGCGGTGAAAGGTGACAGAGCCAGAGCGGTGTTTGTCCGACCACGAGGCATCTGCGGTGAAAGGTGACAGAGCCAGAGCGGTGTTTGTCCGACCACGAGGCATCTGCGGTGAAAGGTGACAGAGCCAGAGCGGTGTTTGTCCGACTACGAGGCATCTGCGGTGAAAGGTGACAGAGCCAGAGCGGTGTTTGTCCGACCACGAGGCATCTGCGGTGAAAGGTGACAGAGCCAGAGCGGTGTTTGTCCGACCACGAGGCATCCAGAAAATCGGTCTTCTCACAAAATCGTCTGTACCTTCCGAACTGCCTACAAACTATTATGACCCCTCTATGGAAAGATGAGACTCTCACCAACACGATAGTGTTCTCCGTTGCTCTACAACCCCCACAAGCGTTTTGGGGCCCATTGGAACGGCCAATCTGCCAACTTCTGTCTGTAGTGTCTGAACAATTTGGGCGCTAATATGACCCCTCTGTGGAACACGTACCTGTTGGTTGTTTTGCTCCAGAACGCCACAGGCCTCACACGACTGGTCTGAAAGTCCCACGGTACCAGTTTCAAAAAATGAATGGAAGTATATATGGAGACTGTTTGGTTAAAAAAACAAGGGTTAAATGTAAAATAATCCAGATCTTTCTTATATGGCTCAGATATAGGACAGACACTTCACAACAAACTTTCTTACGATTTTTTGGGGGGACTACTATCTGTTGTTCCATGTAGGGAATCTGTTATTCAATGCGTTTGTATGGGCTAATAGCAGTAAGGCCAAATGAAACAAATCATAAAATAGTTTATTATTATTCAAAATCAAATAGCAAAATGATCCTTGGTATTACCTTCTTAAAACAATTCCCTATAGTTTAGTAGAAAGCCTTGTGTTGAAGGTTATTGTCCAGCTGAAAGGTGAATTCCTCTCTCAGTAAAGCAGACTGAAGCAGGTTTCCATCTAGCATTTTTCCTGTGCTTATCTCACCCAGTTTCTTTTTATCCTGAAGAACTCCTCAGTATTTGCCGATGTCAAGCTTACCAATACCATGATGCAGCCACCACCATGCTTGAACATTTAGAGTCAGTTATTCAGTGATGTGTTGTGTTGGATTTGCCCCAAACATAAGGCTTTGCATTTAGGCCAAAAAGTGTATTCCTTTGCTGTGTTTTGTTGAAATATTACTTTAGTGCCCATTTTTATTCTGTATATTTGTATTCTTCCTTTCACTCTGTCATTTACAGCCAGGTCACCCGTGGTACAAGTCAGTATTTGTCCTCCATGTCTGAGAACTTCGGGAGATGACGTGGAAACCGGCCACCAGGGGCAACAGTTTGTGCTGTTACTTTGAAGTAGATTTCGGCAGATGGACGGCAGATGTGCGCAAGCATCTGCCTCTGATTCCAAAGGTTACAAGTTCAAATCCAGTGATAGAAAGTTATTTTTGATTTAACCTTAACCTCAACCCTTGACCTTAACCATTCGGAGTTAATGCCTAACTTTAAGATTTCTGCCTAACCTTAACCCTAACCTGAAATATGTGGAGTTAATGCCTAACCTTAACCCTAACCTGAAAGATGTGGAGTTAGTGCCTAACCTTAACCCTAACCTGAAATATGTGGAGTTAATGCCTAACCTTAACCCTAACCTGAAAGATGTGGAGTTAATGCCTAACCTTAACCCTAACCTGAAAGATGTGGAGTTAGTGCCTAACCTTAACCCTAACCTGAAAGATGTGGAGTTAGTGCCTAACCTTAACCCTAACCTGAAAGATGTGGAGTTAATGCCTAACCTTAACCCTAACCTGAAAGATGTGGAGTAAATGATTAAACTTAAGCTTAAACAATTTGAAATGTGACGTTTGCAATGACTTCAAAATTTGACGTTAGGATGAACGTCTAATTCTGATGTGAGACTGTGAGAGCTACTTGTCTTTTAAGTCATTATTGTAGAGTCACTACAATGTTGTTGATCCATCCTCAATTTTCTTCACAGCCACTGAACTTTGTAGCTGTTTTAAAATCGCCAATGGCCTCATGGTAACATCTCTGAGCAGTTTCATTCCTGTCCTGAAGCTCAGTTCAGAAGGACGACTATCTTTGATGTGTCTGGGTGGTTTAATACATCATCCACAGGATAATTATTAACTTGACCATGCTTAAATAGATATTCAATGTCTGATTTGTTATTGTTACGAATCTACCAATCACTGCCCTTCTTTACAACGCTTTCAAAAAGCTCCCTGGTCTTTGTAGTTTAATCTGTGAATGAAATTCAATACTTGACTGAGGGACCTGAGGGGACAGAGGAAGGGGTAGTCATTCAACAATTATTTCACACAGAGTGAGTCCATGTATCTTATTATGTCATTTGTTATGCCAAATTTTACTGCTGAACTAATTTAGGCCTAAACAAATGGTCTGAATAGTTATGGGCTAAATATCAGTATACAAATGGGCTACATTTTTCTTCATCTTAAAATCTTATATAATTTGAAGTAGATTATTTTAAATAGATTGTTGACAAAAAATGCCAATGACATCAATTTGAATCCCGCTAACTAATTGTAACACAATTTAATGTGAAGAAATCCAAGGGGTATGAATACTTATGCAAGGCACTGTAGATATACAGTTTAAACAGAGTACCAGTCAAAAGTTGACACACCTGCTCATTTAAGATTATAATTTTTACATTTTTAATTTACAATTTTCTACATTGTAGAATAATAGTGAAGACATCAAAACTATGAAATAACACATGTGGAATCATGGAGTAATCAACAAAATTGTTAAATAAATCAAAATATATTTTAGATTTTAGATTCTTCAAATTTTCCACTCTTTGCCTTGATGACAGCTTTGCACACGCTTAGCATTCTCTCAACCAGATTCACCTGGAATGCTTTTCCAACAGTCTTGAAGGAGTTCCCACATATACTGAGCACTTGCTGGCTGCTTATCTTTCACTCTGCGGTCCAACTCATCCCAAACCATCTCAATTGGGTTGAGGCCAGGTCATCTGATGCAGCACTCCATTACTCTCCTGCTTGGTCAAATAGTCCTTACACAGCCTGGAGGTGTGTTGGGTCATTGTCCTGTTGAAAAACAAATGATAGTCTCACTAAGCTCAAACCAGATGGGATGGCGTATCGCTGAAGAATGCTGTGGTAGCCATGCTGATTAAGTGTGCTGTCACGCCCTGACCATAGAGAGCTTTTATTCTCTATGTTGGTTAGGTCGGGGTGTGATTTAAGGGTGGGTTATCGAGGTGAATTATATTTCTATGTTGGCCTAGTATGGTTCCCAATCAGAGGCAGCTGTTTATCATTGTCTCTGATTGGGGATCATATTTAAGTAGCCATTTCCCATTTGTGCTTTGTGGGATCTTGTCTATATATAGTTGCCTGTGAGCATTATATTAGCTTCACGTTTCGTTTGTTCATTTTGTTGTTTTGTTCTTTAAAGTTTTCTATTCCAAAATAAAGGATGGAAACTTACCACGCTGCATCTTGGTCCGCTCCTTATAACGATCGTGACATGTGCCTTGAATTCTAAATGAATCACTGACAGTGTCACCAGCAGAGCACCCCCACACCATCACACCTCCTCACCTAAATGTGATATTTAAATGTAAACATTTGAATACATTTGCAAAAATGTCTAGAAACTAGTTTTTTTTTTTGTCATTATGGGGTATTGTGTGTAGATTGATTAAAAAACATTTTTTAGAATAAGGCTGTAATGTAACAAAATGTGGAAAAAGTCAAGCGGTCTGAATACTTTCCGAATGAACTGTATATAACTATTTAGACAGGATACATCTGAGGGGGCACATGCCCCTATGGGCATCTCTCTCTCTCTCTCTCTCTCTCTCTCTCTCTCTCTCTCTCTCTCTCTCTCTACCTCTCTAACTCTCTCTCTCTGGCTCTGACAGGCACTCTCTCTCTTTCTAACTCTCTCTCTCTCTACCTCTCACTACCTCTCTCAAATACTACACACTCTTCCTTCCCATGAGCCCTTCTGCTAATGGGATAAGTTGTCTTGTTATTCACAGGGCTCTGATGAGGAGAGGGAATTCTGACGGAAATCTGTCAACTCCGGAAAGACCTGCCACTGAGATTGAGGATAAATAATACCCTATAGGAGAGTGAAGGTCTGTGTGTATGTGTGTGTGCTTGTGTGTGCGTGTGTGCCTGCTTGTATATGTGTTTGTGTACTTGTGTGTGCGTTTAAGTGTCTCAGGGTAAATTGTTTCCTCCAGCCTGCGAGACGAAGGCATTCAGCAGCCTGCCAACACAGCTAGGAGCGGTAATTAAATGATTCTGCACTCTGAAAGAGGGAGAGAGAAGAGAGAGAGAGAACAAGAAAGAAAGACAGAAGGATGGAAAGACAGGAGAGGGAAACAGTATGTGTTAGAGAGCATTAAGAGAGAGAGAGAGAGAGAGAGACAGAGAGAGAGAGAGAGAGAGAGAGAGACAGAGAGAGAGAGAGAGAGAGAGAGAGAGAAAGAGAGAGAGAGATTTTGTGTCACTGGTTAAGTGACAAATTGAGCTTATTCAATGCTGCCATTAATACTGCCATAAAGCTGCCTTCTAGTCATATAGCTGATGAGAGATTAGGATTGTCACACACACACACGCACACACGCACACACACACACACACACACACACACACACACACACACACACACACACACACACACACACACACACACAGACACACAAGCAGGAACGGACACACAAAATGAATGTGAGCAGAGTCTTGCCAAACAGTATAGCTAACCTCAAAGAAAAACCCATTGAGAAGCCCTTCTCACATCACACTGTGAATATCTCCTCTCCCCTCTTGTGGCAGACTTAAACCCTCAAACAGAATTCCCTCTCTCTGTGACTGTGTGTGTGTGTGTGTGTGTGTGTGTGTGTGTGTGTGTGTGTGTGTGTGTGTGTGTGTGTGTGTGTGTGTGTGTGACTGACAGTGTCAGCAGCATACTAATCAGCGAGCCTCTAAAGAGGGAGAGGAAGATAAGGAAGTCCTCTCCCATTACCCACAAGCCACCAGCTGGGCAGGGCAAGGGGCACAGCAACCAGACAGATGGTACTGTCACCCCCCGTACACACACACGCACACACACACAATAGTATGACAGAAAGAGGAAGTCATTAGCCACTGAACGAGAGAGAGAGAGGAGAGAGGGAGAGAGGGAGAGAGGGAGAGAGGGAGAGAGAGAGATAGAGAGGGGAGACAGAGAGAGAGAGAGAGAGAGAGAGCGAGAGGGAGAGAGAGAGAGAGAGAGAGAGAGAGAGAGGGAGAGTGTTATTGTGAGACAATCTGTCATGGTTTAAGTAATTGGCCTCTCCCTGCGTGTCTCAAATATGAAGTGATCTGTCGTCGCCCACCACATTACTGCCAGGCAAGGAGACACACACACGCACAAATGCAGCACACACAGACACACAAACACAGCACGGTTAGAGAGCCGTGACCCTCTTCAACTCTCCACGAAGACGCTACTAGCTCTGACTCCCAGGTTAACCCCACACTGAAATAAATAAAAAAGGACAATAAAAAATATTTTCCCACCTCCTTTTCCTCCTCCTCCTCTTTCTCTCATCGTCAATCCATCCTTTGTGTGGTGGAGAGAAAGAGCATGTGCTGAAGACATGGTGAACCTATGGCTGTGTTTTATCAGTAAGAGTAGATAGGTCTTTAAGAGCAGCTAATAAGGACGTGTCCTCTGGTCTAGACTTCATTTCTCTTGGTTAACAAGATGTGTTGTGTGAGAAAACAAAGGGTTCGAGTTTTAATTGCACCTAGAGTTGAACTGTTGGAGTAATAATGATCAGTGCAGAGAGATTACTGCTTACTGCTGGTCACAATGATTAGGAGTCATTATTTGGTGTGTGTGTGTGTGTGTGTGTGTGTGTGTGTGTGTGTGTGTGTGTGTGTGTGTGTGTGTGTGTGTGTGTGTGTGTGCGTGCGTGCGTGCGTGCGTGTGTGTGTGTGTATTATTTAAGTGAGTTTGAGTTAAAAAAGCAGAGAGTGAAAACATGTACATTAACACAGGCTGTCTTCTATTTGTGGATAATAAACTGAAGGGTGTGTAAATTTTACAAGCTGGGACAACAGACTGTCTTCTATTTGTGGTAATAAACAGAGGGGTGTGTAAACTT
This sequence comes from Oncorhynchus mykiss, assembly GCF_057628025.1. Classification (NCBI taxonomy): domain Eukaryota; kingdom Metazoa; phylum Chordata; class Actinopteri; order Salmoniformes; family Salmonidae; genus Oncorhynchus; species Oncorhynchus mykiss. The sequence goes on from NC_143039.1 coordinate 59,035,946, forward strand.
TACAAGCTGAGACAACAGACTGTCTTCTATTTGTGGTAAGAAACAGAGGGGTGTGAACTTTACAAGCTGGGACAACAGACTGTCTTCTATTTGTGGTAATAAACAGAGGGGTGTGTAAACTTTACATGCTGGGACAACAGACTGTCTTCTATTTGTGGATAATAAACAGAGGGGTGTGTAAACTTTACAAGCTGAGACAACAGACTGTTTTCTATTTGTGGATAATAAACAGAGGGGTGTGAACTTTACAAGCTGGGACAACAGACTGCCTTCTATTTGTGGATAATAAACAGAGGAGTGTGTAAACTTTACAAGCTGGGACAACAGACTGTCTTCTATTTGTGGATAATAAACAGAGGTGTGTGTAAACTTTACAAGCTGGGACAACAGACTGTCTTCTTTTTGTGGATAATAAACAGAGGGGTGTGAACTTTACAAGCTGGGACAACAGACTGTCTTCTATTTGTGGATAATAAACAGAGGGGTGTGTAAACTTTACAAGCTGAGACAACAGACTGTCTTCTATTTGTGGATAATAAACAGAGGGGTGTGAACTTTACAAGCTGGGACAACAGACGGCCTTCTATTTGTGGATAATAAACAGAGGGGTGTGTAAACTTTACAAGCTGAGACAACAGACTGTCTTCTATTTGTGGATAATAAACAGAGGGGTGTGTGAACTTTACAAGCTGAGACAACAGACTGTCTTCAATTTGTGGATAATAAACAGAGGGGTGTGTAAACTTTACAAGCTGAGACAACAGACTCATGATGACCTACACTGGAATAATCAGACTATGTCGTATCTCACCTGGATAGGGTTATAGAAATCACAGAGTCACTATGGGGTTTCACTGTTGAACTGTTTACTGCTGTGTGGAATGCATCCTTCAAACCTTCACTGTTGGTTTTCTGAACAAGACACTAATTGACATTAAAGAATGTGAAGAATTTGTTTAGACTTGAGAGTATGAGTTATCCCGCTGACTAAGAATGTTCATTTGTATGAACTTATGTATTACAATTTTACAAAAACATGATTTGTCTAGTTTTGTCAACTCATTATAAAAGTGATGATGTCATTGACTTTGCACTAATGTAGTGGTCTAGGTATAACAGTGAGAGAGGAGGTCTCTCCAGATCTAAACTTTGTCGTTGACTCTCACACAAACTAAAAATTCCTGCTTTGGGAATTCAGAGGAGAAGACAGATAAGTATGCATTTTATTAAAGCCACAGTTTATAAAAAAAAATAAAAAAATAAATGTCTAGAATAGCCACTATTTAAAGCCTCACTGTAAAATGCGCATACCATCAAAGGAAGCTAAACCAGCAGGACGGTAGCCGTGGAGGACTGGAGCAGTCCAAACCTGGTCTACTGCTGTTCCAATCTCTCCATTCAGCCAGGAGGCTGGGTTGAGCCCTTTAGTCTCTAACAGGAAGTTATGAGAGCTTTCAAACAGGAAGCACAACCATATGGGCCAGCTCTGGCTCCTAAGCCAGCCGAATAATAGAAGTATGGTTTCTAATATATCCTGCCTCAGATAGTAGGCATATAGTTTCTCTCCTTCCGTTGGCCTATTCAGAGACTGTGATTCTGTTTTCTGGTGTTTTCTGAATCACATGATAAATGTACAAATAGTGAATAAAGTGATATACAGTAGATACAGTTGAAGTCGGAAGTTTACATACACGTAGGTTGGAGTCATTAAAACTCATTTTTCAACCTATCCACACATTTCTTGTTAACAAACTATAGTTTTGGCAAGTTGGTTAGGACATCTACTTTGTGCATGACACAAGACATTTTTCCAACAATTGTTTACAGACAGATTATTTAACTTATAATTCAATGGATCACAATTCCAGTGGGTCAGAAGTTTACCTACACTAAGTTGACTGCACCTTTAAACAGCTTGGAAAATTACAGAAAATGATGTCATGGCTTTAGATGCTTCTGATAGGCTAATTGACATCATTTGAGTCAATTGGAGGTGTACCTGTGGATGTATTTCAAGGCCTACCTTCAAACTCAGTATCTCTATGCTTGACATCATGGGAAAATCAAAAGAAATCAGCAAAGACATCAGAAAAACAATTGTTTACCTCCACAAGTCTGGTTCATCCTTGGGAGCAATTTCCAAATGCCTGAAGGTACCACGTTCATCTGTACAAACAATAGTATGCAAGTATAAACACCATGGGACCATTCAGCCGTCATACTGCTCAGGAAGGAGACGCGTTCTGTCTCCTAGAGATGAACGTACTTTGGTGAGAGAAGTGCAAATCAATCCCAGAACAACAGCAAAGGACCTTGTGAAGATGCTGGATGAAACAGGTACAAAAGGATCTATATCCACAGTAAAACGAGTCCTATATCGACATAACCTGAAAGGCCTCTCAGCACGGAAGAAGCCACTGCTCCAAAACCGCCATAAAAAAAACAAGACTGCGGTTTGCAACTCCACATGGGGACAAAGAGTATACTTTCTGGAGAAATGGCTTCTGGTCTGATGGAACAAAAATAGAACTGTTTGGCCATACTGACCATCGTTATGTTTGGAGGAAGAAGGGGGTGGCTTGGAAGCCGACGAACACCATCCCAACCATGAAGCACGAGGGTGGCAGCATCATGTTGTGGGGGTGCTCAGCTGCAGGAGGGACTGGTGCACTTCACAAAATAGATGGCATCTTGAGGAAGAGAAATGATGTGGATATATTGAAGCAACATCTCAAGACATCAGTCAGGAAGTTAAAGCTTGGTCGCAAATTAGTCTTCCAAATGGACAATGACCTCAAGCATACTTCCAAAGTTGCGGCAAAATGTCTTAAGGACAGCAAAGTCAAGCTATTGGAGTGACCATCACAAAGCCCTGACCATAAACCCATAGAAAATTTGTGGGCAGAATTGAAAAAGCGTGTGCGAGCAAGGAGGCCTACAAACCTGACTCAGTTACACCAGCTCTGTCAGGAGGAATGTGCCAACATTCATCCAACTTATTGTGGGAAGCTTGTGGAAGGCTACCCGAAACATTTGACCCAAGTTAAACAATTTAAAGGCAATGCTACCAAATACTAATTGAGTGTATGTAAACGTCTGACCCACTGGGAATGTGATGAAAGAAATGAAAGCTGAAATATATCATTCTCTCTACTATTATTCTGACATTTCACATTCTTAAAATAAAGTGGTGATCTTAATTGACCTAAGACAGGGAATTTTTACGAGGATTAAATGTCAGGAATTGTGAAAACCTGAGTTTAAATGTATTTGGCTAAGGTGTATGTAAACTTATGACTTCAACTGTATATTTTTTTCAATCTCCTTCTCTGCCCCCCAAACCTTCCCCCACACCCCCTTCTCTCTCTCTCCCTCACCCCTCTCCATCAGTAGTTAAAAGCTGATTTTGTCTGGTTTCAGACACTGGTATACAGGGACACTATAGATCTGACCTTGTCCTTAATACTGGGTGTAGGTGGCTGGAGGTCAAACCTGTAAAAGATACTCTCTCTGTTTATCCACCAGAACAGAGGTTCAAAGCTGGGGGAGGCACACTGGACATTACCCCTGGGTCTCAGGTGACTCTGCCACTTCATTCAACCCACATTGTGAATATTAGCTCAATAGCTGATGAATACTGTATAGTGACAATAGCTCAGGTTTATGGTGGGATTTGTATTGACTTTTGTAAAAAATTCAAAGCATTTCCAAGTTAGGAAGTTTAAACAAACTTTGGAAATAAAAATGTATAGGGAAGTTATGTTTCTGATAAGAATTTTTCATAGTCCCAGATCGTCTTCTTCTTCTTAGTGGATAGGTACCTGGTCAGAATGTAAATCTGGGACACTTCATTTGGTATGATATGTTACGTTTCGTATGGTATGTATTCATTTGTGCATGTCCATCACCAATTTCTTATAACATGTTGTGAATAACAATTCATATTATATGTAACAAATCTGCAAAAAGTACAATATGATAAGAATTTGCAAAACACACTATATAATTAGCAAAACGTATGATATGTTACGAATTCTGGCTAGCTGGCTAAAGTTAACTAGCTGGCTAACGTTAGTTAGGCTAGGAGTTAGGGGTTAGGGTTAAGTTTAGGAGTCAGGTTAAAAGGTTAACCTTTGGGTTATGGGAAGGGTTAGCTAAAAGGGTTAAGGTTAGGGTTAGGGGAAAGGTTAGCTAACATGCTAAGTAGTTGCAAAGTAGCTAAAATGTAGTAAATAGTTGAAAAGTTGCTGAAATGCTAAAGTTGTCCGTGATGAGATTCGAACTCACAACCTTTGTATTGATAGACATTCACATTATATGCCAATCCATCCACCCCGACCAACCACCTTACTTTTGTTTTTGTCATAATTCAACATCTGTCTTATTTAACCATACCAAACATAATATATCATACTAATTTGAGTGTCCTGCATTTACATTTACTATGTTACGCCTAGTCTATGAGACCAGGCTGGTAATAGAGAGGGGCTTTCAGGGTAGAGGACATGGTAATGCTTAGACTGCGAAGTCTCTTTGAGGTGCTGGTTTAAGTCAGCATTATTGCATTAAGGCTTAAAGCCTCTGCTTAAGGGCACTTTTTCAACGTCAAACACACACACACACAAACTCATTCACAAACACACACACACACACACACACACACAAACTCATTCACATAACACACACACACACACGCACACACGCACACACGCACACACACACACACACACACACACACACACACACACACACACACACACACACACACACACACACACACACACACACACACACGGAAACACACACACACACACACACACACTCAGCCCTCCCACTCCTCCTTTAAAGTATTGTCTTTAACAGCATTATATCGGCATCATTCCCCTCCTACTGGGAACAACAAAGGAGAGAGGTTTAAAACCCTGAACACAGCAATCAGTGCTTCGCTTTAAAGCGTTGTGGGTGTGTTTCCGTGTGTGTGTGTGTGTGTGTGTGTGTTTCCGTGTGTGTGTGTGTGTGTCTTTGTGCATGCCTGCGCGCTTGTGTGTCTCTCTGTGTATGTGTGTGTCTCTCTCTGTGTCTGTGTGTCCATTAAAGCAATGCTAATGTCTCCTAAGCAGCAGCAGCACTAAAGTGACCCCTACTGTAACAAAAGAGTTAATAATCCCTTTAGAAAACAATCAGCTCCTCAGCCATGAGAAAGACGCCCCTCCGAGCCTTTCTCCTAACTATCAGGAGGTTCGGCCTCACCTTCTCTCTGTTCTCTTCTGTTCTGTCAGCCGTCACGTAGCACATCGTCGGATTCACCACGCTTCTCTGTTCAGAATGATGGACTGTATTTAAACAGCCTTCCCAGTTCCGACAGCCGTTAGCGGTGGCAGTTAGCCATTAAAAGGGATGTCAAACTTTGACTTGGTTGTGGTGAATAACATCAATGAAGAAGTCGGCCATTTTGTTTTCAGGGTAACAAACAGACCTTTTCCTTAGAGGTCAGCAGGGTTTGTTATCAACTCTATACTGTAAATGAGTCCTAGGATGGGCTGTTGGCTTTCTAAAGAGCCTATTAGCAAACAAACGCTGACACACCCGCTAATTGGCAGTGATAGGGGTCTTTGTGAGGTGTTTTCCCTCTGGGGTCTCACCAACCAACTGTTAAAACACAGCAGATCAGTATTCATTCAGCCCTGTTAATGGCAGAAGATAAGCTTTTGTTATTATTGCTTTTCCTCAAGGAATCATTTCATTATTGCTTTGCCTCTAGGGATTGTTGATAATGAAATACTGTATTAACAGTAGTAAAGCAAAAGTGAATACATACCATGTTTTGAAAATGTGATGTAGCGCTATTACCAGGACTATTACCAGGACTATAACCACAACTATTACCAAGACTATAACCACAACTATTACCAAGACTATTACCAGGACTATTACCAGGACTATTACCAGGACTATAACCACAACTATTACCAAGACTATAACCACAACTATTACCAAGACTATTACCAGGACTAATCCCACAACTATTACCAGGACTATTACCAGGACTATTACCAGGACTATTACCAGGACTATAACCACAACTATTACCAAGACTATTACCAGGACTAATACCACAACTATTACCAGGACTATTACCACAACTATTACCACAACTATTACCATTACTATTACAATGACTATTACCAGGACTATTACAATGACTATTACCATGACTATTACCATGACTATTACAATGACTATTACCAGGACTATTACCATGACTAATGACTATTACCACAGCTATTACCATAACTAATGACTATTACCAGGACTATTACCATGACTATTGCAATGACTATTACCAGGACTATTACAATGACTATTACCACAACTATTACCAGGACTATTACCAGGACTATTACAATGACTATTACCAGGACTATTACCAGAACTATTACCATGACTATTACCAGAACTATTACCATGACTATTACCATGACTATTACCACGACTATTACCATGACTATTACAATGACCATTACCACAACTATTACCACAACTATTATTATTACTATTACAATGACTATTACCAGCACTATTACCAGAACTATTACCATGACTATTACCACAACTATTACCACGACTATTACCAGGACTAGTACCACAACTATTACCACAACTATTACCAGGACTATTACCACAACTATTACCACAACTATTACCATGACTATTACCACAACTATTACCAGGACTAGTACCACAACTATTACCAGTACTATTATCAGGACTAGTACCACAACTATTACCAGGACTAGTACCACAACTATTACCAGGACTATAACAATGACTATAACTACAACTATTACCAGGACAATTACCAGGACTAGTACCACAACTATTACCACAACTATTACCAGGACTATTACCAGGACTATTACCACAACTATTACCACAACTATTACCATGACTAGTACCACAACTATTACCAGTACTATTAACAGGACTAGTACCACAACTATTACCAGGACTAGTACCACAACTATTACCAGGACTATAACAATGACTATACCTACAACTATTACCAGGACAATTACCAGGACTATTACCAGGACTATAACCACAACTATTACCAGGACTATTACCAGGACAATTACCAGGACTATTACCAGGACTAGTACCACAACTAGTACCACAATTATTACCACAAATATTACCATGACTATTACCAGGACTAGTACCACAACTAGTACCACAACTATTACCATGACTATTACCACAACTATTACCAGGACTAGTACCACAACTATTACCAGTACTATTATCAGGACTAGTACCACAACTATTACCAGGACTAGTACCACAACTATTACTAGGACTATAACAATGACTATAACTACAACTATTACCAGGACAATTACCAGGACTATTACCAGGACTATAACCACAACTATTACCAGGACTATTACCAGGACAATTACCAGGACTATTACCAGGACTAGTACCACAACTAGTACCACAATTATTACCACAACTATTACCATGACTATTACCAGGACTAGTACCACAACTAGTACCACAACTATTACCACAACTATTACCATGACTATTACCACAACTATTACCACGACTATTACCTTATTGATTTTTTAAATTATTTATACAGTAGCTAATGCAAATTGTTAAATGTTGTTTTATGTATTTGCACTGCTGCCTGCACAAATGAGCCTTGAGGGATATATAAATTATTTTGAATTTAATTTAATTCAATTACCTTACTGGAATTGTATGAGCAACTCACTTACAGTTCAAGCAGACTGATTACTGGAAATAGACGCCGATTTAGGACGTTTGAAAAGGTCTCCAGATCACCGATATCTGCCTTCCGGGGTGCTCACAAAAAAAAGATAAACAATTGCCCAGCACTGGGAGCGGACTTGTACTTGTACAGCCCATTGTACTGCCACAGTTCACAATGCTCTAGCAAGCTGTGAGAATACTTGATGATACTTGATGGTAATAGCTTGTATTTTTTTAAAGATTTTGTTTTAAGCCTTCCTCAAATCACAGCTCTAATCTTAAACCCCTCGGGAATTAATACCTACATCTAAACCTTTCAGTTGTTTTTGTTTTAACCCTGTAACCACGCAGAATTAACCCTGTAACCATGCAGAATTAACCCTGTAACCACGCAGAATTAACCCTCTAACCACGCAGAATTAGCCCTGTAACCATGCAGAATTAACCCTGTAACCACGCAGAATTAACACTATAACCACGCAGAATTAACCCTCTAACCACACAGAATTAACCCTGTAACCACGCAGAATTAACCCTGTAACCACGCAGAATTAACCCGGTAACCACGCAGAATTAACCCTGTAACCACACAGAATTAACCCTGTAACCACACGGAATTAACCCTGTAACCATGCAGAATTAACCATGTAACCACGCAGAATTAACCCTGTAACCACGCAGAATTACCACGCAGAATTAACCCTGTAACCACGCAGAATTAACCCTGTAACCACGCAGAATTAACCATGTAACCACGCAGAATTAACCCTGTAACCACGCAGAATTAACACTATAACCACGCAGAATTAACACTATAACCACGCAGAATTAACCCTGTAACCACGCAGAATTAACACTATAACCACACAGAATTAACCCGATAACCACGCAGAATTAACCCTGTAACCACGCAGAATTAACACTATAACCACGCAGAATTAACCCTGTAACCACACAGAATTAACCCTGTAACCACACATAATTAACCCTGTAACCACGCAGAATTAACCCTGTAACCACACAGAATTAACCCTGTAACCACGCAGAATTAACCCTGTAACCATGCAGAATTAACACTATAACCACGCAGAATTAACACTATAACCACGCAGAATTAACACTATAACCACGCAGAATTAACCCGATAACCACGCAGAATTAACACTATAACCACGCAGAATTAACACTATAACCACGCAGAATTAACCCTGTAACCACACAGAATTAACCCTGTAACCACGCAGAATTAACCCTGTAACCACACTGAATTAACACTATAACCACGCAGAATTAACCCTGTAACCACGCAGAATTAACTCTGTAACCACACGGAATTAACCCTGTAACAAAGCAGAATTAACCCTGTAACCACATGGAATTAACCCTGTAACCACGCAGAATTAACCCTGTAACCACACGGAATTAACCCTGTAACCACACGGAATTAACCCTGTAACCACGCAGAATTAACACTATAACCACGCAGAATTAACCCTGTAACCACACAGAATTAACCCTGTAACCACGCAGAATTAACCCTGTAACCACGCAGAATTAACCCTATAACCACACGGAATTAACCCTGTAACCACGCAGAATTAACCCTGTAACCACGCAGAATTAACCCTGTAACCACGCAGAATTAATGCATCAAAAATAGACGTTCATCCACAACACGTCGAATTTCGAAGGGAAACTATGAGATCTTGTTGACTTCAATATGTATTAAATAAAGTATATCAGAGTGGGTCCCTTGCAACTCTTCAGGATACAAACCCTTAAGAGATGCAACTTCTACTAATGATATGGTATGCCTTTGGATTTCATTGAAACGGTAGCAGTACTTGGGAACAATAGTTGGAAGTGGAGGAGTGTTTTGTGACTCAGAGAGGAGCTCTTATCTAATAAATCTATATGTGTTATGATTAAATCACACCTGAAATCTGTCACTTCTTATCTCAAGTTATCTGACAGACTGAGAAACAGATACAGACACTTAAACCTGGTATTCCCTTGCTGCCCTTGTGCTACTGTGACTCGCCAAGGTATAAATACCAGATAATTAAAATAGAGAATAACCTTCGATCTTTGAACTGGCAGATTTAGTGCCTCTGGAAACTACTTCAGAGTTCAAGCTAAGTAAGAGGTACATTTTTAAAACTGTGTGTGTGTCTTCCTCACTATAAGTTATTCCTTTGTCTGAGCGCAGGACTCAGAGGGTAATGGGAGGGAGTGGGATTCAGCCTCCTGAGGATCCTAGAGCCACAGCCTACATACAGAGAGGGAGAGCGAGGGAAAGAGAAAGAGACAGAGAGAGGGAGGATTGGAGGGAGGGAGGATTGGAGGGAGGGTCGGGGCCAGAAGAAATATTTGGTAGTCTTAGCAGGTTCACGTTAAAAGGCCGGGATGGGCGCTCTGCGTACACACACACACACACACTCTGAATACACAAGCAGGCCAAGGGAGGCTGTGAAGTTGAATGGCATAGCTCAAAGCCTTTCTCCTATCCCCCTCCTCCTCTCTGTCCTCCTCTCCCTCTCTCTTTTTCCAAACCGCCAAACCGTTCTCCCTCCTTTCTCCAGCTCAGAGGAATTCATTAACTCACTCTCCACAGAGACACTATGGAAATCAAGAGTCTACAAAGGGAGAGAGAGCGAGAGAGAGAGCGAGAGAGAGAGAGAGAGAGAGATAGAGAGAGAGAGGGAGAGGGAGAGGGAGAGGGAGAGGGAGAGGGTGCTGGAGAGAGAGAGAGAGAGAGAGAGAGAGAGAGAGAGAGAGAGAGAGGTGAAGGAGGGAGGGAGGGGGGAGGGAGGGAGGGGGGAGGGAGGGAGGACAGAGAGAGAGTGACAGAGAGAGAGAGAGAGAGAGAGAGAGCGAGAGAGATGGAGGGCTATATTATCCTATTAGATGGTGATGTGTTTCGTTTCCTTCGTCTGTCATGAGAGAGGCATTAATTTGAAGTGATGAACTCACACGCGAGAGGGAGAAAGAAAGAAAGAATGAAAGAAAGAAAGAGAGGGAAAGATAAATAGATAGACAAATGAGGGGAAAGAGAGAGAGAAGGTGAAAGAGAGCGAGAGAGAGAGTGAAAGAAAGGGAGATAGAGAGAGAGGAGGGGGAAGGAGAGAGGGAGTGAGAGAGAAAGTGAGAGAGAGATGGTGGGTGAGAGTCTTTAACGTTGCTCTTTTATGGAGCTGGAATGGATTCCCCTGGCTCCACTTACCTTAGCAATGAGGATATAACCACTTTCCATGAATGCCATTTAAAATGCCATGGAGTTTAAGCATCCATCACACACACACACACACACACACATACATACACACACACTGCTACCCCCAGCACTGCTCGTCATAATGTGTATTTAGAAAACAGCTTTGAGATTCATGAGCCGAGCCCTGGGTGCCAGAGCTGGAATATAAACTTGTGTTTGTGTGTGTGTGTGTGTGTGTGTGTGTGTGTGTGGTGTGTGTGTGTGTGTGTGTGTGTGTGTGTGTGTGTGTGTGTGTGTGTGTGTGTGTGTGTGTGTGTGTGTGTGTGTGTGTGTGTGTGTGTGTGTGTGTGTGTGTGTGTGTGTGTGTGTGTGGCAGCTAGGGGTTTGCCAGCTCAGAGTGAGCTTTAAACACTGTAATTAAATCATTAGGGTCTTCTCAGTGCTTCACAGCACAGGGCTGAGAGGAGAGGGGAGGAGAGAGAGAGGGAGGGAGGGAGAAAGAGATGGAGAGGAGAGAGGATAGTGGAGGAAAGAGCGAAATATGAAAAAGAGGGGGAGAATGAGGGAGAGGGGAGAGAGGGGAGGGAAGAGAGAGAGGAAAGCTAGCCAGCCCTCCATACCCAGCCATCCTCATCAGCTAGTCCACCGTGAAATGATGAATCTGTGTTTAGGAGGATCACTAATTACTAATCTAACATCTAATGGAGTCCACATCCAGGGGGCTACAGGAGGGGTGTATGAGGGTACAGGGGCACAAAACAGGGTGCTAAACCTCATTAGCTGTGTGTGTGTGTGTGTGTGTGTGTGTGTGTGTGTGTGTGTGTGTGTGTGTGTGTGTGTGTGTGTGTGTGTGTGTGTGTGTGTGCAGGTTTTAGAGTAGCCTACATGTACCTCTTTTTGAATAAAGGGATCAGGATTATTTCATTGAAGTGTAGTGCAGACAGGGATTAAGATTTAAAAAATTAAAGAGAAAGATTTCACCCTTTCACATTGTATGTATGTTGGTGTCATTTCATAACCGTGCCACTGTCAATTAAATGTTGTTGATGATTGCTAATACAGCTGGCAATTGCACTCAACTTTCAGTACATTTCTCAAATAAATTAAACAAATTTCCCATGTCTAAAACATGAAATACTAAATGGTACATGGTTAGGAAGGTTAGGTTTGAAATTCGGACTAGAATAATCTTGTGAAAACTCGTTGATAAATATTAAGTTATGTAAACATTCTGCCTAGGTAGATGTATTTTCCTATTTAGCCTACTAGAATCTCTCAACATCTGTTTTCCTTCCATGGACAGACCTCGTGTCTCATATCTACACAATCTTTTCCCTCTCCCTCCATCTCTATCTCACTCTTTACGCCCCTTCTATCTTGAATTTTAATCTTAAAATATGCTTCAGTGACTTCCGTCGATATCACCCGACATTCCGCGGTATCTGTTGCCGGCCGAGTCGACGCTTCCCTCGGCCATCTGGTGTCCATGCTGTCGCCGATACTCCTCTGGAGCGGTAGGTCGCAGTCTCCCTGGACCACTTATATATTTAGACTTAATTATAATGTAGCGAGAAAGTATAATGTACCATAAGAGTAGTTAGGAAGAGTTTGGAAATAGATTTTTTTAAATGGTCTAGGCTCAAATGAATGCAAAATGCTTTTGTTATAGGTCTACATGATTTATTTATCGTAGGCCTATTTATTATATAATACACATTCTTGGATAAATGTATCATTATTGTTATTAAGTCAATTGTTTAATAATCAGGCCTTCATACAATATTAATAGTATTGTTATTATTGTTGTATCCTTTTTGCTGTTTCTGTTGTTTGTTTTCATTGTTTATTTGAACACCCATTCAAAAAATGACAGAACGGTGATTATGAGAAAAGAGATCTCCCTTTATCTCTTACACACACACACACACACACACACACACACACACACACACACACACATACACATACACATACACACACACATACACATACACATACACATACACATACACACACACACACACACACACACACACACACACACACACACACACACACACACACACACACACACACACACACACACAGGACCCAGAGAAGGAACCAATGCACTGATCGCTTGCCCGGGGCATAGGAGGGGCTTGGTTGTTAAGCAGCCTGCCAATCATCCCGTCAGCTCTACTAGAGAGAGTCCTGCGGGGAGAGAGAGAGGCTTTACTGGGCGCTCAAGTGCCAAACTCATAACTACCATTGGAGCTTGCTGCGCTGACGGGGAGTGGGACTGTCTGTCTGACTGACTACCCGTGATTTGTAATTTAGACATCCTTATCTTTCTGGGAAACTGGGAATTCCTCCTATTTTCCTTTCCTCCCTTGTGACACGGAATTTACTGCGCCTTTCTCTACGGACATGTCTTTCTCGCAGCTGGGGTACCCCCAGTTTCTAAGTGGCTCCCAGGAGGTTTATGGGGGCGATCGGGCCGGCTCTGGCCGGGATGGAGGCGCCGAGAGCGGCGTGAATCAGGCAGCTACTGCCGCTGCTGTTAGCTCGATGCTGGGGATGTATGGTAACCCGTGGGCGGCTCAGAACTACAGCGCGTTTCTCCCCTACAGCGGTGCAGACCTCGCCCTCATATCGCAAATGGTAGGAGAGACGGTTTCTTGGAACGTAGAATTGGAACTTTGTTCTAGTGGTTGTTTCTCAAATGTTAATTGAATGTGCAGGCCAGTTAAATACATGCAAGTGGATTGCCTTTAAGGATAGGAACGTTTAATATTATAATATAATGGGATTGTAATAGGGAAAATGTTTTATATTTTGAGCTCTTTTCAATCATGTTTTTCGGAACTGAAATGTCTGGTCCTTGAAATAGGGACAAAAAGAGTTTATGGGATTTTCTGATTTATTATTCATAGCACAATACCAAAAGTTTAAATGTGAGTCATTAAAACAAATCGTTTGCATATTTTCATTGGGTAGCTTATTTCGATAATAAGATAAAAGTCATTTTAAATTTCCTCAGAAATATTAAGATTAGATTAAACAAACAATTAGACATGAGAGAGATTAGCCTAAGTGATGGCTGAATTATACATTATTTTCCATATAAAATACATCTCATAATTAATTAGCAATTTGATAAAATATCAAGTTTAATTTATATACCCATATTGTCAATTATGTAGAATTATTTAGGCTAATATTTAACGTTTGGGGAATTGACCAAAATAAGACCTATTGTAGGCTATAAGAAATTGGAGATATCGGTGCTTGTATGAAAAAGTCAGAAACAAAATCTCCATAACCTAGACAAAATAACAATAGCCTAAATGTCGTTAACTGGTCGTTAATTATTTTAGGAGATAGCCTACACAGTGTGAGATCACACTGGAAGTGTGACATCATTGTTTATCAGGACTTGTGAGATTCAGTTTCACCTTTCAAAACAAACTCATACTGAGCGAACTGATATGAGGTAGTTTTTCAACATTACCCTACAGTCATAATACCCAGGATACTGTAAACTTATTTGGCGTTGGAAAATCAATAAAGACCTACAAATTGGATAAAAACAAATAGGCCTAGAACTATTACATTTTTGGAGAGACAAACATTATATATATTTCTCCCACTATTTCTGTCCCCCAGAACTCCCAGTATGATCTGAAGGACAGCCCCGGAGTTCACCCGGGAGGTCTGGCTGTCCACACCGGCGCGGGGTTCTACCCGTATGGCCAGTATGGCTACGGCGACCCGAACCGAGCCAAGGCCGCCACCAGGGAGACCACCAGCACTCTGAAGGCCTGGCTGCAGGAGCACCAGAAGAACCCGTATCCCACCAAGGGAGAAAAGATCATGCTGGCCATCATCACTAAGATGACACTTACACAGGTATATATGGATAAAGGTTTCTACTGCTATGGGGGATAAAATAGGTTTAGGCCAGGAGTATTTCTACTAGGCCTACATGATTTGACCGGGAAAACTCTGGGCCCTGTATGCCTACTTTAAATATGTCTGCCTGTCAGTGTGTTTTGCCTGTGCTGTTCTCATGTCTGCCAGTTTAATATATACTAATTTGATTAATGACTAAGCTAATTCTGAATATTTTTAATAAAGGATCAACAAAGTATATAAATGAATTCCTTCGTCCGCCCAGGTGTCCACGTGGTTCGCCAACGCGCGCAGGCGTCTGAAGAAGGAGAACAAGGTGACGTGGGGCCGCAGCGCGGAGGACCGGGATGGACGGATCTTCAGTAGTGACAATGAGGACGAGCCTGAGAAACAGGAGAGCGAGGATGAAGAGGACGAGGAGATCGATTTAGAGAGTATCGACATTGATAAAGTCGAGGAGAACCGTGGAGATCAGAGGGAAGGGGAGGGAGAGGGGAAGCTGGCATCGGATTCGAGTAGCTTGGAGAGCCAGAGGAAGCTGTCTGTTGAAGCCCTCAGAGGCATGGAGGGTCCTATTTCTCTCATCAAGGCGCCGGTTGGTGCTTGTAAAAACGCAGTGGATCTTTCCCCCAATGGACCGGGGTGCCAGAGGCCCCCACAGAACAAACCCAAAATCTGGTCTCTGGCGGAGACAGCCACAAGCCCCGACAGTTCCCATAAACCTTCCCCGGCTGCCTCAGCTCCTCGCGCGGCCACGTCTCCCTCCCACCACCCGGCCCTACTCCCGGGTCATGGAATATACACTTGCCAGATAGGGAAGCAGCTCCACAACTGGGCCAACGCAGCGTTCCTCAGTGCCAACTCTCTTCTGGGCGTCAGGTCGCTTCTCAGCACGGCAAACCCAGCTGGACACCACATGCCTCTCCGTGGCGCACTGAAGCGTCAGGACGCAAGGGCGACGCAGGCTTCAGGGGCATCCGAGGACGAGAGTGGAGATGAGTCGTCGGAGAGCTTCAGTCCAAAGCGAGATGGTATGTATTGTAGTGTAGCCTAGGCCTGCATATGTTTATGATTGTGAATCGAGGCTATTTTTCATCTGCTTGGAAACTAATAACAGTCTCATGAATTCGGCCCAGTGTTCTTCTTCAGTTGTCCAAATAACAATTTCCACATATGGCACACTATTTTCATCTAACACTCGTTTTAATTCATGTTGTGTATTATGATATTTCTGAAAACTAACATTTGGCTATATAAATCAGCTATAGCCTAATATAGCCTAGAGCCTAATAAACAATACATTCATTTCGAAGCGGTCACAGGCCTACAACAACACACAAATACTGTGGAGTGGCTAACAGGTGTGGAGTGGCTAACAGGTGTGCTATCTCGATTAATTAGCTAAGTGCTCTGCCATATATGACAATGACTTTAAATGAAATCCCAAGTTGAAGAGCATTGGGTGACCGTGGCACTCCAAAATGTTTTTTTTTTTAAGAGAAAAAGATGTCACCTCATTTCACCGTTTTATTTTCGGTTGGGCAGTCTAACGTGTTTCGGCAGTTATGCCTTCATCAAAGCATCACTCAAATACTATTGCATTAAAAACAGGCTTAACCTAATTCAAAATAGGTCTACTAAGGATATTGATTATTTTACTGATTGTTTATTTGTTTACAGATGACGTGAATATTCGCAGGTCTGGCTCGCCGAAGTCTCCCTTCCAGCTGATCACCGACAGGTAAGATGTTTCAAACCTCATTGTGACATTATGTCAAGTGTCATCTATATTATAATCATCCTGTAGGCCTAAATTAACCTTTTAACCCGCCGTTAAAGGCCGTTTCACCTGACGGAATGGCTTGTCACAGCTCGAGCTCATAAATCATCTGAAGAGATCTAATCGGTCTAGTTTAACGGCTTTTAACGCCTCACTAGACACCGTTTAATACGGCCAACAGGGGTGGAACGGGCGCCATTGACTTATCATCGTTCACGCAATTTAAATAATCTACCCTCAATTTATTCACGCCTCGCCAGTGAATACACATATGTTGAGGGAGGATATGAAATAGGCCTGATAGCAATATCGTTATAGGAAATGAATTATTCAATGTCACACTCATTAAAATTTTCTGACGTTTGTCTTTTCTTTTCTCTTCATCAAAAGATCTCACCACGGAACCGCGCAACGCGCTCTCTCGACAATTTCCACAATATGAAGAGTGAAGAGTTATCATCGGAGAATAATCTGGAATAATTATTTAACGAAGAACAATTTATCGAATAGTCTACTATTTTTGAGAGTGAAACTTAAGATTCAACTCGTCAGATTTTAAAACAGTAGGCCTATATGATGCGAGACAAGATTCATAGCCTATAGGCCTGTTTTTGATCACACACATGTTCCGTATTGCCATTTATACTGGCAATGTTTGTCTTTGCTGTGTATGTTTCTTTTCTGTTTTATTTTCTATGAAAAAGTTATCGACATGTAAATAATTTGTTTAAAGGATATATTTTTGAGAAATAAACTTAATCGTGGTCATAGACTTTGATTTATTTTTATATTCTTCATCCAGTAGCCTACGCCTACAGTCTTATCCAATATATCGTTTTCCATTTTGCATGATTTACAACGATGATGATTATAAACCATAGCCATGATGTTACATCATTGGGGCTGCAGGTAGCGTTTGAGAGCGTTGGGATAGTAACTAAAAGGTTGCTGCTTCGAATGCCCGGGCTGATTTGGCGAAAAATCTTAACTCCAATTGCTCCT
>NC_143039.1:59336114-59343614 GCF_057628025.1 Oncorhynchus mykiss
TGGGCCTTTTACTGAATGGGTATTCCTCTGTCACTTCTCTCTCTCTCTGTAGTATTCTGCAGAGCATAAGAAAAGAAAGAGAGAAGGAAAGTAGAAGACACTTGTTTTTTACTTTGTTTTAAGCCCTTTGAATCTCTTCCCTCTCTCTCTCTCTCACTATCTCTCTGTTTCTCTCTCTCTGTTTGTTTCAGTATTCTGTATGCAGACATAGTCGGGTTCACTAAACTGGCTGGTGACTGCTCACCCGGAGAACTGGTGCACATGCTGAATGAATTGTTCGGCAAGTTTGACCAGATCGCCAAGGTAATGTTACACACACACAGAGGGATGACACACACAGAGGGATGACACACATGCTAGCACACACACACATGGACACACTCACACAGACAAACTAGCACACTATACCACATTAAGGTAGTTGTGCGTAATATCCGTGGGAAGTTTTCTCTCTTGCTGATCTGTCTGCTGTGTTTTCTCAGATGGAGTGTTAGCTGTTGATTCATGTCAGTACAGCTACAGGCCAACACACACACACGCACGCACACGCACACACACACACACACACACACACACACACACACACACACACACGCACACGCACGCACGCACACGCACACACACACTGCCTAGTTCCCCAGCAATTTGTTTGTTATATAATAGACAGAGGAGTTTGGATGTTTGGGCATTGCTGTAAGCAGCCTCACATCTAGTGGGAGTGTGTTTTGGTCATCGTTGTGTGTGTGAGAGGGCATTAGCACATCTGTGTAGGTGTACGTGTTCACTAGGGATGCACAGTAATGTATTTCCACAAGCTATGCAAAGTTCCTACAAAGTTGATGAAAAGTAGATTTTTGAATATGGTGGTTTATGGCTATTTGCATAATCTGTAAACCCCAGGTCATATTTGGATTTTCTTTCGATTTCTTATATTTTATTTAGACAAAGTAAGTTTTTTATTCTGATTCTGAAATTCACTTTTTCTCTCTCTCTCTTTCCCTCCCTAGCTCTGTGCATCTGTTGCCCCCTCTCCCTATTCCTCTCCCTACTAACTCATGTCTCTCTCTCCCTCTCACCTACTCTCTCGCTCTCTTCTTTTCTCTCTCCCTCTCCTTTTCTCTCTCTCTCTCTCTCTCTCTCTCTCTCTCTCTCTCTCTCTTTCTCTCTCTCTCTTTCTCTCCCGCTCTCTCTCTCTTTCCCTCTCTCTCTCTCACTCGCTCCCGCTCCTCTCTCCAGGAGAATGAGTGTATGCGTATAAAGATCCTGGGTGATTGTTATTACTGTGTATCAGGCCTGCCAGAGTCTCTACCACACCATGCAGGCAACTGTGTCAAGATGGGACTGGACATGTGTGAGGCCATCAAGTAAAACACCAGCTCTCTGCTTTCACACATGCACATTTAACACACACAAACACACATACAACACACACACACAAACGTACATACAGTTGAAGTCGGAAGTTTACATACACCTGAGCCAAATACATTTAAACTCAGTTTTTCACCATTCCTGACATTTAATCCAAGTAAAAATTCCCTGTCTTAGGTCAGTTAGGATCACCACTTTATTTTAAGAATGTGAAATGTCAGAATAACGTTTTGGGTAGCCTTCCACAAGCTTCCCACAATAAGTTGGGTGAATTTTGG
This sequence comes from Oncorhynchus mykiss, assembly GCF_057628025.1. NCBI lineage: Eukaryota > Metazoa > Chordata > Actinopteri > Salmoniformes > Salmonidae > Oncorhynchus > Oncorhynchus mykiss. The sequence continues at coordinate 59,337,764 of NC_143039.1, forward strand.
CACATTCCTCCTGACAGAGCTGGTGTAACTGAGTCAGGTTTATAGGCCTCCTTGCTCACACATGCTCTTTCAGTTCTGCCCACAACTTTTCTATGGGATTGAGGTCAGGGCTTTGTGATGGCCACTCCAATACCTTGACTTTGTTGTCCTTCAGCCATTTTGCAGCAACTTTGGATGTTTGTTTGGAGTCATAGTCCATTTGGAAGACCCATTTGCGACAAAGTTTTAACTTCCTGACTGATGTCTTGAGATGTTGCTTCAATATATCCACCTAATTTTCATCCCTCATGATGCCATCTATTTTGTGAAGTGCACCAGTCCCTCCTGCAGCAAAGCACCCCTACAACATGATGCTGCCACCCCTGTGCTTCACGGTTGGGATTGGGTGTTCTTCGGCTTGCAAGCCTCCCCCATTATCCTCCAAACATAACGATGGTCATTATGGCTAAACAGTTCTATTTTTGTTTCATTATCGGACTGTAAACAATTGTTAGAAACATTACTTGTGTCATGCACAAAGTAGATGTCCTAACCGACTTGCCAAAACTATAGTTTGTTAACAAGAAATATGTGGAGTGGTTGAAAAACGAGTTTTAATGACTTCAACCTAAGTGTATGCAAACTTCCGACTTCAACTGTATGCACTAGCAGACACACGCACACACACACACACACATGCACGAGCACATGCACACACAAACACAGGCATGTAGTCATATACAAACACACACACACACACACGTGCACGAGCACATGCACACACAAACACAGGCATGTAGTCATGTACAAACACACACACACACTCATACACAGGCACATAGACACGTACAAACACACACGCTCACACACAAGCCTCTATCCCAGCCAGACTGGGTCTCAGCTGTGTGTGAGCTGTAGTGCAAATACAATGTGAAATAGTGATGATAAACTAATCCTCTCCAGTGCGCCAGCGGGCTAAACACACACACACACACACAAACACACACACACACACACACACACACACACACACACACACACACACACACACACACACACACACACACTACGCATTCACTCAGACAACCTTTGTCCTGAGACACACACACCCAAACTCAGAATATTTTTCACCCAATAGAAAAAGCAGAGGTTCATTTGAGGTTCAACATTTTTACCTTAGGAAGGTGCGGGATGCTACTGGGGTTGACATCAATATGCGAGTCGGGGTGCATTCTGGGAACGTGCTGTGTGGCGTCATCGGCCTCCAGAAGTGGCAATACGATGTCTGGTCGCATGATGTCACTCTAGCCAATCACATGGAGGCAGGGGGCGTGCCAGGGTAAGATCAACCAATAGGGGGTCTGTTGTTTCTTGAAATATTTCCCAATAAATATTTGCATTCACAAACCATTTGGCTTATGTTTATTAATCACCCTCCACCTCTTCCTCTCTCTTCCTTCCTCCCTCTCTCCACCTCTTCCTCTCTCTTCCTTCCTCCCTCTCTCCACCTCTTCCTCTCTCTTCCTTCCTCCCTCTCTCCACCTCTTCCCTCTCTCTTCTCTCCTCCCCCAGGCGTGTCCATATCTCCTCAGTAACATTGGAGCATCTGAAGGGCTCCTATAAGGTGGAACCAGGGGAGGGACAAAGTAGAGACTTTTACCTGAAGGAACACGAAGTCATCACCTACCTGGTCATCAACCCCAAAGTGAGACGTTAGAATGTGGTCCAAAGGTGGTCCAAACACAACCACAGATATAACATACTCTAAAAACTCACGTTTATAAACTACCGATTTATTGGGTATATGCTACTGTTTATAATACATAAAAACTGCATGAAGCTGTTTGCTTGATTTGAGAAATAGATCTTAGAGAAGATAAAAGGGGGGGGAAGTTATACTGCTCTCCATTTTGATTGGTTCACCAGGCTGAGAGGCGGAGCCCCCACCTGTGTACACGTTCTCGTTCTACATTGGACGGAGGGAAGATGAGGGCATCGGTCAGAATGACTCGATACCTGGAGTCGTGGGGGGCGGCAAAACCCTTTGCTAACCTACACCACAGAGACAGCATGACTACTGACAACGGCAAGATTAACACTACTGTGAGTAAACACACACACACACACACACACACACACACACACACACACACACACACACACACACACACACACACAAACACATTGATAAACACTCGTGTCCAGCCTCCCTTCTGCGATTGTGTGTTTCAGGATGTTCCAATGGGCCAGTATCACTACCAGAGAAGAGAGAGGTGAGACTTTACCCCTACAGATCAGTCATCTTTACTCTACACCAGACTTTACCCCTACAGATCAGTCATCTTTCCTTTACACCAGACCACCAGACTTTACCCCTACAGATCAGTCATCTTTACTCTACACCAGACCACCAGACTTTACCCCTACAGAGCAGTCATCTTTACTTTACACCAGACCACCAGACTTTACCCCTACAGATCAGTCATCTTTACTCTACACCAGACCACAGACTTTACCCCTACAGATCAGTCATCTTTACTCTACACCAGACTTTACCCCTACAGATCAGTCATCTTTACTCTACACCAGACCACCAGACTTTACCCCCACAGATCAGTCATCTTTACTCTACACCAGACTTTACCCCTACAGATCAGTCATCTTTACTTTACACCAGACTTTACCCCTACAGATCAGTCATCTTTACTCTACACCAGACTTTACCCCTACAGATCAGTCATCTTTACTTTACACCAGACCACCAGACTTTACCCCTACAGATCAGTCATCTTTACTCTACACCAGACTACAGACTTTACCCCTACAGATCAGTCATCTTTAATTTACACCAGACCACCAGAATTTACCCCTACAGATCAGTCATCTTTACTTTACACCAGACCACCAGACTTTACCCCTACAGATCAGTCGTCTTTACTTTACACCAGACCACCAGACTTTACCCCTACAGATCAGTCATCTTTACTTTACACCAGACCACCAGACTTTACCCCTACAGATCAGTCATCTTTACTTTACACCAGACTTTACCCCTACAGATCAGTCATCTTTTCTTTACACCAGACCACCAGACTTTACCCCTACAGATCAGTCATCTTTACTCTACACCAGACCACCAGACTTTACCCCTACAGATCAGTCATCTTTACTTTACACCAGACTTTACCCCTACAGATCAGTCATCTTTTCTTTACACCAGACCACCAGACTTTACCCCTACAGGTCAGACATCTTTACTTTACACCAGACCACCAGACTTTACCCCTACAGATCAGTCATCTTTTCTTTACACCAGACCACCAGACTTTACCCCTACAGATCAGTCATCTTTCCTTTACACCAGACTTTACCCCTACAGATCAGTCATCCTTCCTTTACACCAGACTTTACCCCTACAGATCAGTCATATTTTCTTTACACCAGACTTTACCCCTACAGATCAGTCATCTTTTCTTTACACCAGACCACCAGACTTTACCCCTACAGATCAGTCATCTTTACTCTACACCAGACTTTACCCCTACAGATCAGTCATCTTTCCTTTACACCAGACCACCAGACTTTACCCCTACAGATCAGTCATCTTTACTCTACACCAGACCACCAGACTTTACCCCTACAGAGCAGTCATCTTTACTTTACACCAGACCACCAGACTTTACCCCTACAGATCAGTCATCTTTACTCTACACCAGACCACAGACTTTACCCCTACAGATCAGTCATCTTTACTCTACACCAGACTTTACCCCTACAGATCAGTCATCTTTACTCTACACCAGACCACCAGACTTTACCCCCACAGATCAGTCATCTTTACTCTACACCAGACTTTACCCCTACAGATCAGTCATCTTTACTTTACACCAGACTTTACCCCTACAGATCAGTCATCTTTACTCTACACCAGACTTTACCCCTACAGATCAGTCATCTTTACTTTACACCAGACCACCAGACTTTACCCCTACAGATCAGTCATCTTTACTCTACACCAGACTACAGACTTTACCCCTACAGATCAGTCATCTTTAATTTACACCAGACCACCAGAATTTACCCCTACAGATCAGTCATCTTTACTTTACACCAGACCACCAGACTTTACCCCTACAGATCAGTCGTCTTTACTTTACACCAGACCACCAGACTTTACCCCTACAGATCAGTCATCTTTACTTTACACCAGACCACCAGACTTTACCCCTACAGATCAGTCATCTTTACTTTACACCAGACTTTACCCCTACAGATCAGTCATCTTTTCTTTACACCAGACCACCAGACTTTACCCCTACAGATCAGTCATCTTTACTCTACACCAGACCACCAGACTTTACCCCTACAGATCAGTCATCTTTACTTTACACCAGACTTTACCCCTACAGATCAGTCATCTTTTCTTTACACCAGACCACCAGACTTTACCCCTACAGGTCAGACATCTTTACTTTACACCAGACCACCAGACTTTACCCCTACAGATCAGTCATCTTTTCTTTACACCAGACCACCAGACTTTACCCCTACAGATCAGTCATCTTTCCTTTACACCAGACTTTACCCCTACAGATCAGTCATCCTTCCTTTACACCAGACTTTACCCCTACAGATCAGTCATATTTTCTTTACACCAGACTTTACCCCTACAGATCAGTCATCTTTTCTTTACACCAGACCACCAGACTTTACCCCTACAGATCAGTCATCTTTTCTCTACACCAGACCACCAGACTTTACCCCTACAGATCAGTCATCTTTACTTTACACCAGACCACCAGACTTTACCCCTACAGATCAGTCTTCTTTACTCTACACCAGACTTTACCCCTACAGATCAGTCATCTTTACTCTACACCAGACCACAGACTTTACCCCTACAGATCAGTCATCTTTACTCTACACCAGACCACCAGACTTTACCCCTACAGATCAGTCATCTTTACTTTACACCAGACCACCAGACTTTACCCCTACAGATCAGTCATCTTTACTCTACACCAGACCACCAGACTTTACCCCTACAGATCAGTCATCTTTACTTTACACCAGACTTTACCCCTACAGATCTGTCATCTTTACTCTACACCAGACCACCAGACTTTACCCCTACAGATCAGTCATCTTTACTCTACACCAGACTTTACCCCTACAGATCAGTCATCTTTACTTTACACCAGACTTTACCCCTACAGATCAGTCATCTTTACTCTACACCAGACTTTACCCCTACAGATCAGTCATCTTTACTCTACACCAGACGTTTACCCCTACAGATCAGTCATCTTTACTCTACACCAGACTTTACCCCTACAGATCAGTCATCTTTACTCTACACCAGACCACCAGACTTTATCCCTACAGATCAGTCATCTTTACTTTACACCAGACCACAGACTTTACCCCTACAGATCAGTCATCTTTCCTTTACACCAGTCATGTCTTAAGAACATCCAAACAGGATATAATATTGATCAACGTACTCATATTGTTGGCATCGCTGTACTGTATGTTCTGAATACAGAAAATTGCCTGTCGTTATTGTTCGTATATCAAAAGGTATTAAAGAAGGGTTTGATGGGTAAGATCATTCAGGCCTAACCTTAGTTTAATATTATGACTGTTATGTTATTGGTTGTGTAGAACAATACACGGTTGATGTCACTATTTCCTGTGTCAAGACTGTCTAACCATCTGAGTAATGTTGTTCTCTCATCCTCCTCCAGGAATAGATCTATCTATATACACCAACCTATGGCTCCTTTCTACACCACTATAGATTCCATTACAGATGTAGGACCTTAGTTTCAGCCAGTTTGCTACAGCAGCAAAATAATCCTGCAGCAACAGG